>NW_019154126.1:10411170-10615416 GCF_002288905.1 Enhydra lutris kenyoni
GTTCTATATCCCCATCTTTGCATTGCCTGACATCTTTGCATAGGCTCAACACATTCAGATAGCCAATACCATGTAACTGCTTATGAAAATACAGGTTGTATTTTAATATTTTGGCTGAAGAGAAAGGTAGTATTGCTGTACACACTTCCAATATATTTTGTCCATTGATGCCATATAACACTGTGCATTTATATACTTTCTTAGTAAAATTTAAGACAATTTTATTATCTTTAGTCCTATTGGGAGAGACTGAGACTTTGGCAATCACTATTAACTGTTAATCAGTTAATCTAGTTGCTAAGACCTGATTGTTAGTTTAGGAGGTCAGTGATCCACAAGAGATTACCTTGATAGTCCTCACTTGCCAGGGATGGGGCAGAGAGCCTGGCACCCAGGAAGTCAGACCCACCCTTCCTGGAGACAGGGTGAAGCCACTTGTCACCATTTCCTTATCTGTAAAATGAATTTACCCATGTAAAGTGCTTAGAGCTGAGCTCAGTCCTCAAGAAATGATGGTGATCATAATCTGCAAGGAGATGGGGCAGAAAGGTGGTCCTCAAGTTCTGTCATCCCTTCTAGCTCACATGTGGCTGCTCCGGTCTGAGCTGATGGGCCAGTTGACACTACCCTGGCTTTGTGTCACCAGCCTCTGTCCTCACCACTCTGCAGCGGGTACTCCCTATTTATGCACAGGACTTCCCTCTGGTAGTCTCTGCAAATAGTACCCTGTTTGTTTTCTCCATAGCAATCAGCATCATTCATAGTTATTTTACTGGAGTTTTGGAGTTTGTTTCTTCCTTTCTCTGGCTCCTTTAACACCTTTCTCACTAGGCTCTAATGTTGAAAGGTCAGGATGATATCTTTCTTGTCCATTGTTGTGGAACAGATTTCAGCACAATGTAAGGGCACTAGTAAGGGCTCTTTTTATTGAATAACTGAATAAATCTCAAGTTTTCTAAGACAGTCTGAATCTTGAATCCAGAGATTTTATCAAAGGACCCAGAGTCCCTATCCCAATTCATCCAGAGGACATAGAACACTTTCCGGAGTTGACTCTGACCACTCAGAGCCCTGGGTGGAAGGTGGAGATCAGGTTGCACTATAACTCTCGCCACATCAGTGTTTAGTGTTTGGATTTGGAAGGGACAGTGAAAAGGTAAGCATTGACTTTGTTTTAACTTAAAAATGTGAGCAGGGAAGGGACGCCTATGTGGCATTTAAGTCAGTTAAGTGTCCGACTCTTGGTTCAGGTCATGATCTTGGAGTTGAGGAATGGAGCCCTGTATCAGGCTCTGTGGGCAGTGGAGTCTGCTTGAGATTCTCTCTCTCCCTCTGTCCCTGCCCCTGTTTACATGTACATGTTCTATCTTAAAAAAGATGAATAAATAAGTCTTTAAAAAATGCAAGTGGAGGAAAACTACTAAATTCATTCACTCTGAAATGTCAGAAGATTATGTGAGCTGATAAATTTTATATCACCTATTTTAATTTTACATTTGCAAAAATAATTTTGTTGAATTTTGTAGGAAGCAAGTGTTATAACTAAGAGACAATGACTGAAAGTTTGAACATAGATCAATAGGACAACAAGGAGTCTTTAACCTGGAGAACTGACATTTCTGCATCTGGCTATGTAACTTCAATCATAGTTCTCTAGGGTGGTGGAATTGGTCACTTTATTGCCCCCAGGAAGGGTATGTTTTGAAAAGCAACCAGAAGGTATTTCAGAGCCTGAGATGTCTATTTGAATAAAATATTTGCAAATTAAATTGATTAAAATATTAACTTCGAGTACCTGGGAAAGTGACACTCAGGTCCCTTTGTGATGTATAAGCTTTGAGTGAGTCAACATTATTGACCATCCTAAAAGTAAATCATTCAGGGAAAGACAAATGAAGTGGCTTTAAACTGTCAGTCACGGAAATTGCCACAAGGAAATGAATCGTATTAGACAACCTTGAGAGACTCTATTTTAGATATAGAAAATGATCCCACCTTCAGGAAATTCTGGAACTACAAAATGGTAGAACACTAATGGAGGTATTAAGATAGAGGGTGGCTTGGTTTTTTTAACTACAGATCACTTTCACTTCTACTTTCATTTGCTCACCTTTTTTAAAAAAAGATTTTATTTATTTGACACACACAGAGAGAGCGATAGTGAAAGAGAGAGCAAAAGCGGGGGGAGCTGCAGGCAGAGGGAGAGGGAGAAGCAGGCTCCCCACTGAGCAAGGAGCTCAATGTGGGGCTTGATGTGGGGCTCGATCCCAGGACCCTGCGATCATTACCTGAGCCAAAGGCAGATGCTTAGCCCACTGAGCCACCCAGGTGCCCCATTTGCTCACCTTTCATAAGACAAAAGTCAGTGAAAGGGTGAAGGTGATAGAGCAGCAAAGACAGTTAGCTCTGATCAAATAACCCATGTACTCCCCTCTATTTCCAGCATCCTCAGAGGTCCAGTCAGAGTCATATGACTGTTTCTTGCCAATGATTTGTGAGGGGAAGTGACATGTGTCACTTTGTACCTGAGGGAATTAAAAGCAGGTCTGCTTTCTTCATGTCTGTCATCCTTCCCATAACAACCTTGAAAACCCTACTTTCCTGATGGTATAGCTACCTACATGATGGGATGAAGTTACCTTAACTGCACTGGGTTCTACATGAGAAAAAAATAATCTTCATTTTTATTAGGGTTTTTTTTTTTGAAATACCAGTATTTATTAGTTTTCATAACATAGCTTATTCTTTAAAAAAAAATTGAGGGGTGGGGGAGGAGCAGAGGAAGAAGGAGAGAAAGAATCTTAAGCAGGCTTCATGCCCAGCATGGAGCCTGATATGGGGCTTCATCATGACCTGAGCTAAAATCCAGAGTCACTCACTTAAGCAACTAACCCAACCAGCTGCCCCTAGCATAGCTTATTCTAACCTGACCAATATAATAGGTCTCTTTATGACTTTCCTGCCAAGCAGTTTAGGTAAAATAACAAATAAAATTTTAAGTATTAATTACATTTAATTATTATTAGTTAAAATTAATTATAAATGCACTAATTAAGCTAATTTCTGGATAACAGCTGTAAGAATTCCACTGATTAGTAATGCCATGGTGTTGGCCACTCTGTAGTTCCCAGAGCAGAACAGGTTAATTTTACCTCAGTTAACACTTTTTTTTTTTAATTTAAAAATTTATTATTATTTATTTATTTATTTGACAGAGATCACAAGTAGGCAGAGAGGCAGGCAGAGAAGGGGGTGGGGGGAAACAGGCTCCCCACCAAGCAGAGAGCCTGATGCAGGGCTCGATCTCAGGACCCTGGGATCATGACCTGAGCCAAAGGCAGAGGCTTTAACCTACCAAGCCACCCAGGATCCCCTCAGTTAACCACTTTTAAACATTTTAAAAACGCAGATCATGTCAGAGAAAATCAGGAAATGCCTCACTGCCCTCTCAGCTTAAAATTTTTTACAGATGTTGATCATTAAATAAAATAATAATGTAATGCAAAAATATCCCAAACCCAATATTATAAGAAGATGTTACTTTTAAAAAGAAAGAAGTTGTAATAAAGCAGAGCTATATTCTTTTTTTTTTTTTTGAAGATTTTATTTATTTTGACAGAGAGAGAGACACAGTGAGAGAGGGAACACAAGAAGGGAGAGTGGGAGAGGGAGAAGCAGGCTCTCTTCTAAGCAGGGAGCCCGATACAGGGCTCAATCCCAGGACCCTGGGATCATGACCTGAGCCGAAGGCAGATGCTTAACGACTGAGCCACCCAGGCACTCCAGCAGAGCTATATTCTAATAGTTGTCAGGAGAACCCTTTGAGAATTTGCTATATAAATGATTAATAGTAATAATAATGGGTTCTCAGGGTTAATACGCAGCAAGCAGACTTGCTCACTGCACTGGGTGGGAGGGATTTCCCATTAAAGGGGATGGGTGGGTAAAGGATTTGGGATTTTTCATATCGTGGACAGGTTTTAGTAGGCAGGTTAATTGCCCCCCAAAAGATGTCCTTTTTTTTTTTTTTTAAGATTTTATTTATTTGGCAGATAGAAATCACAAGTAGGCAGAGAGGCAGGCAGAGACGGGGCGTGGGGGGGGGGTGGAGACAGGCTCCCTGCTGAGCAGAGAGCCTGATGTGGAGGGCTCGATCCCAGGAACCTGGAATCATGACCTGAGCCGAAGGCAGAGGCTTTAACCCACTGAGCCACCCAGGTGCCCCCAAAGATGTCCTTCTAATTCCCAGTATCTGTTGATATGTTACCCTCCATTTACAAATATGATGAAGGTTAAGGACCTTGAGATGGGGAGAGTATCTTATATTATCCACATGGACCCAGTATAATCACAGTAATCCTTAGAAGTGGAAAACTTTTCCTGCATCTGAGAAAGAGATGTGACAATAAAAGTGGGTCAGAAAGATGCTTCTTTGTTGGCTGTGAAGTTGGAGGAAAGGGGCCATGAGCCAAGAAACTGGATGTCTCTAGAAATTGGAAAAGGCAAAGAAACAGATTCTCACCTAGAGCTCCACAAAGGAACACAGTCCTGCCAACACCTTGATTTTAGTCTGGTGACACCTGTGTTAGACTTCTGACCTACAGAACTGTAAGATCATAAATTTAGGTGTTTGAAGCCACTGAGTTTGTGGTAATTTGTTATAGAAGTGGTAGGAAACTAATACAACCGTGGAAGACTTTAAATCTGCTCATAAAGCAGCCAGTCCCTAATCCAACTAAACTATAATGTGGGTGCTATTTCAAACATTTTCTTTATTGAGTTCACAATTAATGTGGCGTAAGTGACACACTGCCTAGCCGCTCTTCTCTCCTTTAAGAAGAGCCATCACCCACCCACGGCCTTGCCCAACCAATGGCATCCATGGAGCTATTGTGATATGACTTCAGGGCTTAGTATGCAACCATCTAAACACAAAGAGAACAGAAGTTTATCTGAGGCCTTTTCTCCTAATTCATTTAACCAAACCTTAGTTTTGTTACTAACCACCTGTCCTATTATCCCAAGGGATATGCTTAGTGAACAACTGTTACCTAGTGGTTGCTTCAAATATGGGACTATTTTTAAATACAATTACTACTTTATTTAGAGCATTTATAAACTGAGGATAAGCACAAAATGTGTAGAAACTAAAAAATTATTTTGGCTCTCTGGATGGTTTAACACTGCAGGAAATGCTGACTGGCTTCTGTTGGCAGTTGCTTTAGCTTAGGCAGAACATTTCCTTGGACTGTCTTGCTCACGCACACGAATTGCAAATGAAGAGCCACCAAGCTTTGCATTTCCATAAGGATAGTGTGTAGATTTCATAATGCATCAAATATTTCAGACTTTAAGTGGTTTTCTCCAAATATTAGTTAATCTTCACTAGTTTGTTAGAGCCCTTGGCAGGTAGGTAGCACATGAAGAACTATAGCAATTTCATTGCTATATATTTTTTTATGAAGATGAATGAAAAAGTAAATGCATTGAGGGAGTCTTACAATATATTACATTTGCAGTGTTTAGGCCTATTTGCAGAAAATAAATAGATCTATGGCTGAAGCATTATGGATGAGGAGAGTCTGAGGTGTTCATTGATTAGATGAAGACATCTACAAAAAGAAATCACGTTCAGTGATCTCTCGTGCATCTCATTGTGGGCAGTACAAATGACCTGTAACATTGGGAGAAACTGCCCTTCGCTGCACGCCATCTTGATTGAGAGATGTCATTTTTTCTTAATTTATAGCTATACCAGAATTGACAGTTATATTTTAAACTTAAAGCACAAAACCAAATAAACCAAAACATTTAGGTAGCTTAGTAATTATTTTTTCTGTTTTTAGCTGAAAACACACATACACATTTAAGTAACAATATTAGTAATTCTTGTACCCTTCTGATCATTTTCCAAAACACTTTGACATATGTTATCCCATTTGATATTCCTGTCAGAATTGTGACAACGTGGGTGGAGTATTATTTTACAAATTATGAAACCCAGACATATTAGCCCACTGATAAATGGCTAAATCTGAGTTAGACACTTAAAATACAAGGATCGTCTATTTAATGTTAGATTGTGTTCTAACATTTTTAAGTCAGTTTTTTAGAATCCAGAATGCATTATTTTGTATAAAGTGATCGCACCTGGAGATTAGGTGCCTAGACCAGGTCACAGATGACTACTATGTTATAAAGCTTTTGAATCTCCACAAGATATATAGCTAATAAATTGAAGAGCCAGGTTCAACTATAAATTCTAAATATGTGTTAATCTCCAGTTTATTTATGCTGACACATATATGATTTATAAACATTTAACCTAGTTTATTTAGACCTTTAGGAGAGGTTATTTGTTAACTTAAACAAATTCCTTCCTGGCTGATTGTAGACACTGAAAGAAAAAGAAAAGAGTAGACCGTTCTCAAAATGAAAAGAGATATTTTGGCCAGAGAGGTTATTTAAGTGATGTGTGAGTACAAGGACCTTGGAACCTGATAGAGCTGAACTTGGGCTGTGGCATCTTTATTACTTGACATTGGACAAGTTACTTCCTGGGCCTCCAGTTTCCTCATCTTTAAAATGGGTCAATAACACATACTTTCCAGGGATATTATAAGGATTAAATGGAGCAATATATAAAGACCTTTGAGTTTTTCCTTCTCTTCTTTCTTTTAAACCTCCAAACATGTGTTCACAAGAACCACATTGCACACAGAGCTGCATTTGTCTGAAAGCGATGTGTGATACATAAAATAATAATTTAAAAAATCCCAAGGTCTTAACCTCTTACCTTTTTTAACCTCTCTTTCTCTCTTCAGCCATTAACTTGCTTCGTAGAATTCCAGCCAAAGTCTTCTCTGTGTGCTTCTGATCTGACTCTGTTAACTACATCTATCTGCCTGCCCCAGGCATTGAGTCTCTCAAATAAAGCGTGTTTTGTCAATGCACAGTGCTAGCAGCACTAAAACTTAAATGAGAAATAGTTCCGTTCTTGATTACTTCCATGACACAATGTGGGAATTCATTATATTTAATACTAGCTCGATGATGTAAATTGTATATTGACTACAACATGAACATTTATACATGTCTATTCACCCTAAAATTCTTAGTGTTCCCCAGACAGTAGTAAAAGGATATAATTTATAATAATGTAATTAACTTTTGACAGTATTTGCAATTACATTTCTTGGAGTCTCTTCATGATAAGGAAGAAAATAAAGGCAGTTCAACTAATACGTACCTTCAAGTATGAAAATGATTTTTTTTCTCCTTCCCCATTTTTTTCTCTTGTATGAATGTGTTTCATTTACGTCATTAATCTTTTGTGAACATTTTTCAAACAGCTTTTTCTGCTTTATGATTTCCTGTTTGTTTGTGTAAAACAGTCCTGCATAGCCTTAAACACACACGCACGCGCACACACACACACACACAGACCCAGAATTCTAAGCATCAAATGAAGCAGAAATAGGATTATCTAATTCAATAGTCCAACGGCATTGTACCAGAAAATATTATTATTAATCTTAAGGCCCCCTCCCCAATCTTTATCTGACTTGGAGAGAAACTACTTTTGAGAGATGATAAGCAGAGGTTTTCAGTTGGGGGCTATTTGTCGCCTAAACCACCCCCCGCCCGGCCCCAAGAAGACATTTGGCAATGTCTCAAGAGGTTTTTGCTTGTCAGTCACTCAAGAGAAGGTGCTATTGACATCTAGCCAGTAGAGAGGGCCGCTGCCAAACATGCTTCAGGCACAGGACTGCACCGTTAGCACAGAGGATTAACCCCAAATGTCAGTAGTGCCAGAAAACCAGCTCAAAACCTGCCGCTGATTCAACTCGCGGGTTCTGGTGACTTGGCAGTATTTATATTGGCTCTCTGAAGTTTAGCTTCTTTGCTTGAAAATCTTAAGACTTTTGCTGCTGTAGAGGCTGGGGGTCAGATGAAAGGACGTACTGCATGCTTATGTATTTTCAGAGTATACCGTCTCCTCCTCTCCACATCTCCCTCCCACCAACCGCTTTTGTCCTCCCCACTGACAGCTTGATCATTCGTTCAGTTATTATATGTTCTAAGGTAAGATCTGTTATTCGTCATGCTCACCTTTTTTTAGGCCGAATAAATGACTTCTTTTGAAATAATAAGGAAAGATAGACATAGCACAACTCAACAAACTGTTGTTATAGTGGGTTTGGGGCAGGTCTTCACCTCAACATGAGTAGAGGGGGCTGGGGCAGTGTCAGGTGGGACTTACAAGGAATGATTCTCTTTCCTTTTGGCTGCTCTGGCAGCCAACAGCACACACAAGTGAAATCATGTTCCCAACCTACCTGGAGGGGACTGATTTGGGATTTTGATATGCAGCTATGAAATGCTCTCCTTCCTAGAATTCCATCACTGCATCCTATCACTTAGCACCAGCACTATATCCTTGTCAGGTTGCTAATGGGCCGCTCAGTTTTAATCCCAGTGGGATTATCAGAAAGCACTATAGGAATAATTGGTTTTGCTTTTCTACCCCAAGATTGCACTGAATCTTTAGAATATATTCATATTGTTTGTGGCTTCTACTATTTCATGTATTGGATCATTGTTCTGAAGTTTGTATGATTTACTTTTAAATTTTTCAATCTAATAAGTGATGGGTTTTTCTGAATATAACATATATCCAAATCCCCATGGAACTTAGGTGAAGGGAGGGAAAAATAAAATAAGACAGAACCAGAGAGGGAGACAAACCATAAGAGACTCTTAACTATAGGAAACAGAGTTGCTGGGGGAAGGTGGGTGGAGTGATGGGGTAACTGGGTGATGGGCATTAAGGAGGGCACTTGATGTAATGGGCCCTTGGTGTTATATGCAACTGATGAATCACTAAACTCTACCTCTGAAACTATGTTAATTAATTGAATTTAAATTTTAAAAAAGGAAAAAATTATCGTGATCCTCCAGTTATAACTAAGGAAAAATATTATCTGTTCATTTTAATCAGCATAACCTTAAACTAAGGGCACTGAGTGAGAAATTGTTTTTAAAGATTTATTTATCTATCTATTTATTTTTAGAGAGAGGGGGAGAGAGAGTGCATGAGCATGCGGGGTATGGGCAGTGGGAAAGGGAATGAGAGAATCCCCAGGCAGACTTGCTTCTGAGTGCGGAGCCTGATGTAGGGCTCCATCCCAAGACCCTAGATCATGACCTGAGCCAAAGGCAGACACTTAACTGACTGAGCCACCCAGGTGTTCCTGAGTGAGAAATTTTTTAAAAGGAAAGTAATAATGAAAATTAATATATTTTGTTATAATTGTGTAGCACTTGATAATTCAGAAATCCTAATAGTTTATGATTATTTTAGGAACATTGGTTCAGGCACACAGACGTTTTGTGTGCATTACTTAATTTAATCCTCACCATGTCATGAAACACAACTGCTCAGTCTGTTTTAGAAATTGAAGAAATTGAGGGCCTGGAGATGTTAAGTGTCTCATCCTAGTAATGGGTGATGATGCCAGGACTGGAACCCAGACCTATCTGATCAGACTCTGAATTCTTAGCCACGTGCTTTCATAAGCACCATCATACTGGATTAGGAAAGGCCTGGCATCAGGAGAAGCCACTCCAGCTCCCACATGATATACCTAGGTGGCCTCCCTCCATTGCACCTGTCTGTTTTCCTCCTGACATATATCCATCTGATCTCTGCTCCCTAGAAACTTGACATCCATGGGTGATAACACAGGCAGTGATGTCTACATTAATTGGCACCCTTGATCAATGGGCCTCTAAATCTGATCCTGAGCCTTAACAACATTCCCTCTAGTGCTGGCTCAGATCACCCCAAAACTGGACAGAGACATGATGTGGTAGTAAGACCAGCAGCACCCCTCCGAATGTATCCCCAAGCACCCCAAGGCACTGAGCCACCTGAAGGTGGGCCATGAGCTTGGTATTTGTTTAAAGTCTTGTGCTTGAGTTTACTCCATAATATGATCTCGCTTGTTTCATTAGGAAATCGATACTTTAAATTACTTACCAGGTAATTTACTTAGCTTCTACCTTCTGAATCTTTGATAAGAATGGACACCCTTGAAATTTGCGCAGTGGTTCATTGGAGGTTTCCTACCATCTTAAGATTTCCTGCTCCCTAAGGGATGCCTGCTATGCTCTGGGAACCAAGGGGAGGGACACATACTTGCTCCAAGAGAAGAATTGGCTACATAGTAAGTTCAGAGCCAAATGGGCAAAAGGCTCCTTTCTTTTCCAACACCTGGGATAATGTTGATAGATTACAATATTAAGCGATTAGTTCCTTCTTTGTATCAATGAAATGTAAAGGATGTAAAATCTGGGGGCAGGGGAAATATGGAATAATAGGCATTTTAATTCTATAGGAATCCCCTATATTTGGGTTAAATAAATTACAATAAAATTGAGGGGGGCATCCACATTATTTTTTAAAACTTAGCATTGAATGCAGTGCATGGTATAATGTTTGAAATATAGAAAGTGTTTGGTAAATATCTGTTGATTAGATTAATGATTCATTGTTTTGAATATGAGTTGGTCATTTGCAAGAGTCTAGCAATACCTCAGTATAAGAGAGTAACTTCTTCTGGGTAATGACGTTTTGCAGGGGAATTGATCAGTAATTACATGACATGAAGATTCAGCCCGTGTATTTTCCACCCAGTTCAGGGATACTTGTATCAGTGGGAGGCTGGGCCAAGGGGAAAGACAGGGAAAATGTAGCTCAAAGACCTGGGTTGCCGCATGCCCAGAGGCACCAGGCAGAAGCTTTGTCTCTGCTCAGTTACCTCATCTCTGAACTGGGCATAATAATAATTACCAGCTTCACAGGAGGGCAGTGTGGATTAATGAGCTAATCTTGTAAAGTTCTTGGCAGGTGAAAAATTCTTTAGAGGTGCTGTGATTGTGCTCATTAGTTTTCGTAGACATTCCAGCAGTGACTCTTCAGCAAGGAGATGTAGAATGCAGCAGCTCTGTGGTTAGTGTGCTGTTCGCTCAGGAGAGGAGAGCCTTGTGCTGATTTGACCAGTTTCTTCCTTTTGATGCCTGCTGACTGCTTTTTCCCCAGCTCCAGTCTACCCTCATGTGCCTTCTCTGGGTTGTCTTTCCTGACAACTGACCTTGCTGCTGGAATGGCTTAATTAGATTCGACATTTGCTTATTGTCTTGGCGGGTTCAGGCTGCTGTATAACAAAGTACCATAGACTGGGTGGCTTACAAACAACAGAGATTTTGTTCGGGAGCCTAGCGGGTTTGTCTGGCAAGGGCCTGCTTCTGGGTTCATAGATGGCGTCTTCTCACTGTGTCCTTATGTGGCAGAAGTGGTGAGGGAGCTCTCTGGGGTCTCTTTCGTAAGAGCACTAGTCCCATTCTTGAGGGCTCCATCTTCATTACTGAAGCAGCTCCCCAAGGCCACACCTCCTAATACCATCACTTTGGGGTTTAGGTCTCAACATGAGAATTTTGTGGGGACACAAATGTGCAGTCCCTAGTACTTCTCAAGGGTAGGCAAGGATCTCATGGAAATTAAGTGTTACATAGTTCTTCTGATGATCCTAAGGGCCTCCTTGAACATTATCCCCATTCTGCCCACACAGAATTCAGGAATGTAGCTGGCTCTGGCATCCAAAGATCCTACCATTGACAATGGCACTTCCTGGTCAGTCCCAGTAGCATCCGTCTGGGCAGTGGACACATGACGTGTGGTAGAAGAACAGATTCAGGAAGCGTAGAGACCCATGGGAGCAGGGATAACATTCTGGTGAAGGGTAAAGGAGATTTGCAGGGAACAACCTGGATATTTTGAGGTTCCAAAGCATGCAGAATAGATCCACTTATTTAAAAAAAATTTTTAAAGTTTGTGAAATGAAGGAAGTTGGAAATGTTGGGTGATTATTAGCAAGTTGTCCAGTGGCTTCACGAGTGATTCATGTGGGCTGCTTTTGCCTCCTCCTAAACTGGCTGAAGTCAAGGCCATGTGCTCTGTTTCTGGGCAGTGGCCTTGACTCTGCCAAGGAGCAGCTTTGCTCTGCTGGGGCTGAGGGGAGGGAACCAAGCTGGGCCATTGGGCTTCTGTGCCAGCTCATAAGAGTGGACATCAGTGTCCTGCTTTCTCAAATCAAGTCGATCCAAACTTTATGGCTCTATCTGCTTTAACACTGCCATTAGAAAAGAGCACATGGTCCCCTCTAGGCCATTTGTCCTGCAAAGAAATTTCTGAGCAAGGATGGGACAGGGATCCAAGCCAGAGGAATACTGTGCTGGTTTATTTACCCCTCTTGTTGGCTCTGACTGACAGAATGAGAACAGCATGCACTGGATTTGTGGTTTACTTCTTTTATGGCTTGCCCTCTGGTTTTCCTGATGAATTAGAAAGCTATTCAGTATGCTGACTTGTTTAATTAACTTGTAAAAGAAGATGTTCTTTAGGACAGGGTGCTCCTCACCACCATGCGTAGCACACCTGAGGTCCTTATTAAAAAACACAGGGGTCTGAGGCCCCAGACGACCACACGTGGGTTTATGATGTGCTGTCTCCAATTTTTTTTCCCCATCACCGGAGCATTATCATTTGTCTCTCAACCCCTCAAAGAAAGCGAAGAGGCTCATTTCAAATTCCTTCAGCTGCTCACCACCCAGGAGCCTTTTGTGTATTTATAAATCATGAGCTCTGGCAAGGGTCTGAGGAGAATGAGGTGAGGGCAATTTAGCTCTCTGAGGAAGAGCACTCCACTCCTGCCCCTTTATTCCTGTCTGACCATGCCAGCAGCCCCAAACATACTGCCATTCCAGAGCCTTCTGGATAAACATCATTATACAAAATATCATTCTTAATATTTACACTTAATAATGACCAAGAATTTACACTGTGCCAAGCACCGAAATTTTAACACAACAACTTGATAGAGTATTTTAACCCCATTTTACAGAACTAGAATTCAAAGAATGACATAACTGCCTCGATTTACTTAGTGACCAGGAGAAGAGATAACTGGAGTAGGTAAGTGATGGAAAGCAATTTCTCCACCCAGAGTTCATGGAGAAATTTGGAGAAAGCCATGATCATCTATCTGTGTTTTGTGGTTCTGTCATATGAAGATAGATTAAAAAAAAATTATTTATTTGTCAGAGCGAGAGAGTGAGCAGGGGACAGCAGAGGGAGAATCAGGCTCCCTACTGAGTGGAGACCCCAGTTTGGGACTCAACCGCAGGACCCTGGGACAATTACCTGAGCAGAATGCAGACGCTTAACCATCTGAGCCACCCAGGCATCCCGAAGATAGATTATCCCCCGAAGTCTTTCCACTTGTGAGTCAAAGACTACTCTTAAAAGTCTGGGATTTTGTAGAGGTAGAGAATGTATGTTGAATGATAAAGGAGAAGAGAAAGAGAGAGAAGTAGGGAGTGCGAACACAGGGAGATAAAGGTGTCAGGGGAAGAGTGTGAATGGTCTCCTCTTACCAGCTGGACTGGAGCCTTTCAGTTACTTTGCTTTGGATACAAGTGGGCAGAAGAGAACCTGGAAAAATGGGTATTAAAAGATCTTTACTAACTACATTAATGTTGTCAAAGAAGATCTTTCCCGGCTCAGGTTATAGATGAGCGCAGACACGTTAAATGACTTACCCAGGGCCACACAACTAACTGTCGGCAGTGCCCGATTGAGAGCTGAGGGTTTTGCTCATTACCCAGTACCCGGTACCTGCCGCCGCCCTCCAGAGGGATTGAAGTCCACCAGGTTGAAATGGGACAGGGTGACATTGCGATGGCATGCTCCCTAGAAGGGAAAATAGCTAGAAAACACAGGTGTCGGGAAGCTGCTTCTCTGACAGCTATTACAGTGATGGACGTGGCAGCTTCTATTTGAGTCCCCAAAGGGAAGACATGGACATGAGGACCTTGGCCAGTAGGTCACTTTTCGGTTTAGGACCACCCAGAAGGGGGGATAAGAGGGACCCAGTGTGACAGTCCATTTTGCAGCAAAATCCACTCTAGGTGTATGCCATAGGATTGTCTCATCACTTTCCAGCCCACTGATCGGGGAAAAGGATTTGCTCTAAAGTGACTGGAATTTCAGACAGGCACTTCATGGTGCTATGGGGATGTCTGTTCCCTCCAAGCTTCCAGAACTTTTTGTTCCTTTTTGTTTTCCCTCTTCTTCTAAAAGTGAAACTACTAGACGAAGAACAGTATTTGAAAAGAAGAATCTCCTCCCCAGCCTCTGAGATGTGGGAGTCCATGGTGGCAGTGCTGCTGGTGTATACTTGGAAGTGAGAGTGTCTGGGTTTGAATCCTTGCTCTATCTCTTGCCATATGTGCAGCCTAGACTTATTTCTACTTAACTGGTTTACCTCACTTTTCTAGTCTGTAAAATGGACATTAGACTAATACCTACCCCATAGGATTGTTTGTAAAGATCAAACAGGTTTGCAATTATAAAATATTTCAAACTACATGACATGTAGCATTGATCGGCCTGTGTATTGGTTAAATAAACAAAAATAATTAAGAACTAGACACCAAACAAATGCAAAGGAGGTGTTAAGAGTCATATGTGGGTGAAGATTTCATGTGATTATGCATGGTCTCAGGTTCTCTTAGAAAAATTGAATGTGGCCCATGTGTTGGCAAATGCTGTAGCCATGAAGATAAATCCACACTTTTTGACAATTTGAGTGAATGTTCCAAATAGCATAGCACAGACCAGCCTCATATTTGTAAGTATGGGTCACTTCTTTTTGATACCCATAGTATGAAAGCGTGACCTTTCACCAGTTTCATAGCTAGAATTAGCTCCCCTTGATCGTGCCTCCTAGATGTCCTAGGAGTTCCCCTAGAGAAGTGCCTCCCATGATCTTACAAACCTGTCCATGCCTCCCTGTTCCCATGCATCCGCAGCTGCTGACCTCAGAGCTGCTTGGAGCAGCCTCATTCCTGCTCCTCCTACGCTTCTTGAGAAGACGAATCTCCATGCTAAAATTAGTACATATTCTTAAACCAGGCCTGACGGGTAACAAGTGCCCCCAAAATGCACACTATTATTAATACTAAGACCATCATCCTGGGGCACCTGGGTGGCTCAGTGGGTTAAGGCCTCTGCCTTTGGCTCAGGACATGATTCCAGGGTCCTGGGATTGAGCCCCGCATAGGGCTCTCTGCCCAGCGGGGAGCCTGCTTCCTCCTCTCTCTCTGCCTGCCTCTCTGCCTGCTTGTGATCTCTGTCTGTCAAATAAATAAATAAAAATCTTTAAAAAAAAAAAAAAAGACCATCATCCCTGGCTGCCTCTCAAGCTTCCACTTTACAAAGTGCTTTAGCATGGTTAGTTTCTCTGCAGACCTGGAGAGAATGGATGCTTCCTACACAGAAACTTTTTATCTTCTGGGTGTGTTATGCCTTGCATTTTATAAAGTTTTTCTTGAATACTTGGGCCCATTTCTGGCTTAACCCCTCACCAGACTCTCAGTAAGTCTCTCCTGAAAACCTTCTCTAGCTCTCCTTTTCCTGGCCATATGGGCTCAGACTCAATCTAAGAGGTTGGCCATGGTAACAGCCACCATTTACTGAGCTCTTACCGTACACCGGACAGTCTTTTAAGCGCCAGACAACAGTGATATTTAATTTTCATAGTAACCCTATCAGGTTGAATTACTAGCATCCATTTTACATATGATGAAGCTAAAGCCGAGAGCATCACTTTCCCATGGCTACCCAGCTAAGAGATGTGGCAGTGAGAGCTCAAACCAGTAATCCTTTTCTGGATCCCAGTTCCTAACCAGTATACACACTGATGGGGAACGGATGTCATGCTACCTTCACCAAACTCTGGCCCTTCTCTCTTTCCTACCTTGCCCAGTGGCACCAAATTTCCTTCTTCACTTTAGTTCCAATATGCATCTTTCCCTGTATCTCAAATTAATATAAGCATTCACTGGAAAGGGTTTGAATGGAAGAGTTCGTTACACATTTGGAGCCCCAGCTGGCCAGTAAAACTATCTGTTAATAGGGGCTGGTGTCAGGAAACACAAATAGTTGATTCAAATGGCAGAGGTCTTAATCCCAGAATCCAAAGTTGTGTGAATATGTGTTATATATTATGCTTAAAGACTCTGTCATTTGTTCCATATGTCTCACTGTGCTCATTTAATAATCTTATATTGCTTACTGTGTAATTACTACATATCTATTAGTAAAAACCTGTTTTACTTTTCAGTATCTGTTCTTTTATGTATTGTTTTTTGCTGATGCCTAGATAGACAAGATCAGTAAAGTTTGCTATATTAAAATGTGGTCCACAGTTTTTGCATTTCATTCGTTCATTCATTAATTCACCAAATATGTTTTTAGCTCACCATGTGTAAGGAATCCATAAGCAAGCTCGTAAGCGAATGTGATTGGGATTAATATTTCCAAATATTTAACCGATATATGTTGATGCCCCCTTAAATCATGATTCCATGTGGCCTCTACTTGCAAGGCTGGATCATGAGGCATATTGTCCTAAGGCAGGAAAGATTGGATACTAACTAGAAAAAGAGACCATGGACCACTTTTATGGCTCAAGACCAAGCTCTAGCCTTTGGGTACCATGTGTCTTTTGACCAGATGCCATCTTGTATTAGACTTCTAACCAGGGGTTTAGGCATAATGCTTTGAGAGATCATCTACTTCAACACACTTCTTTTACCAGTGAGAAAACTGAAGCATAGAGGGATGAATGAGATACCCAGAAAAGTTAATGGCAGAACCAAACTTGACCCCAGAACTCTACTTGGAATCCAACATTCTGAATGACTTTGTTAGTTGGGTAAATGTCTAGGTTGTCACCCATATCCATTAAAAAAAATTTTTAGCATATTTTTAGGGTCAAGAAAATAGTTTGCTTTGACAAAATCCATGTTTTGTTATTGCTGGGTGTTTCTCTCAAGAACAGAAATGGGAGAACCTGGGTGGCTCAGTCTGTTGAGCGTCTGTCTTCGGCTCGGGTAGTAATCCCAAGGTCCTGTGATTGAGTCCTGCATTGGGCTGTCTGCTCAGTGGGGAGCCTGCTTCTCCCTTTGCCTGCTGCTCCCTCTGCTTGTGCACTCTCTCTCTCTCAGTCTCTCTCTCTCTCTGTCTGTCTCTCTCTCTCTGACAAATAAATAAATAAAATCATTTTTAAAAAAAGGTGAAGATTGTGAGCATGGCTGTGAATGTTTTCATCTGTTGTACCAATGAATTGGAGGTAGCCAGGAGTGGCTAGTTTGGAGTGCATAAGACCAAGCTGTGTCTTGAATGGTAATCATTCTGGCTTTAGTTCTAATCTTAAAAAGTTATACAACATGGTCATTGAGATGTCAGGCCATGAGAGAAAACACTCTTCACTTGTGATTTAAATGAGTGTCTAGGACAACTGGTAATGCTTGGATTGGATCGGTGTGTGAACCCTGAGCCCAAGAGGACATTTCATGCCTTATGTGTGTTGTTGCAGCTGCTCTGCAGCTTGACCCATTGACACAGTCACTGTATAATATCAGTATTTGCAGACCGGACCGTCTCCTTCTGCTAGATGGTCTGCTTTGTGGGAACTTAAACTCCTTTATTAGTTCACTCAAGGATAAATAGATCTCCACTCAAAACTTGGATTACTCTGAAAGCAAATGAGAGTCCATATAGTATAGAAGGGAGGGAGAGCAATATTTGGAAGTTGGGTCATGGCAGGCTGGTCTGGGGCCTTCCATGAACTGCTGAGGTCTACTGCATCTTACCTCCCCTTCACCCATTCCACTGTGTTCCTTTTTCTGCATGATGTCAGTGATAATCCACCCTTTAAGTCTGGGTTAGTTGCCAAGAGGACCAAACATGGACCTTTCCCCCTCATCCATTGACATAAAGATTAGGTTTTCTTGTTTTTGTTTTTGTTTTCTTGAGAAGCTAGTATTAATGTCCTTAGAGACTTGAGACTCCTGGCAAAAATCTGAGCAGTGTTAGAAAGAGACTGATGCATATATGACAGAATGAGCTAGAACCATATAGCTGAGAGATGGCAATGGGGCAATGTGGTTGTCATCATGGTGTCCATTTTATGAGCCACGTGGAAGATACATCACATGGTGACAGTGATCCCTTGGTGACAAGGACCACAGGAAATGAGTAGTCAATATGGAGGGAGACCTGGGAGACACAATCTACTCTTTGTGTATGTACATTTGCAAAATAAAGCTAATTCACATATTTCCCATTTTACAAATATTTTCTCTGATTAAAAAATATGTGGTTGCAGTTAAAAATGTACATGGGAGTGCCTGGGTGGCTCAGTCATTAGGCATCTGCCTTAGGCTCAGGTCATGATCCCAGGGTCTAGGATTGAGCCCCACATTGGGCCCCTGCTGGGTGGGAAACCTGCTCATCCTGCTCCCATTCCTCCTGCTTGTGTTCCCTCTCTCGCTGTATCTCTCTCTATCAAATAAATAAATAAAATATTTAAATTTTAAAAATGTACACAGAGGAAATTATAAAGGGAAAAATTAAAATGACTTCAGGTTGCAACACCTGGAGATATGAAAACTTTAATGATATTGGCAAATGGCTTTTCTGAAAAGTTTTTCAATTATATTTCCATTGATTGGTGGAATATGAATGCCCATCTCAGTGTATCAATACCAGCATTAATCATTGTTTAAAAATGCTATTTTTATAAATGAGAATTGGCAGGCAAATCATTGTTTTAAATATTATTATTAATATAACTATTGAAAATTTGCATAGTTGTGCATGGTTTGTTTATACTTTTGACTTTTAAATTAATTTATCTATTCTTATTGATTTGTAAGGTCACTTTATATGCTTTGTATACTAATGGCTAGGTGTCCTATTATTGAAAATACTCCCCTCTTATTCTTTGCCCTTTACTTTGTTACTGAAGTATAGTTAATGTACAATAAACCACACATTTTTTTTAAATTTTTTATTTTTATAAACATATAATGTATTTTTATCCCCAGGGGTACAGGTCTGTGAATTGCCAGGTTTACACACTTCACAGCACTCACCATAGCACATACCCCCCCATTGTCCATATCCCTGCCACCCTCTCCCTACTCCCCTCCCTCCAGCCCCCCTCAGTTTGTTTTGTGACATTAAGAGTCTCTTATGGTTTGTCTCCCTCCCGATCCCGTCTTATTTCATTTATTCTTTTCCTACCCCCAAGCTCCCCACATTGCATCTCCATTTCCTCATATCAGGGAGATCATATGATAGTTGTCTTTCTCTGATTGACTTATTTCGCTAAGCATAATACCCTCTAGTTCCACCCACATCATTGCAAATGGCAAGATTTCATTTCATTTGATGGCTGCATAGTATCCCATTGTATATATATACCAATCTTCTTTATCCATTCATCTGTTGATGGACATCTAGGTTCTTTCCATTGGCTATTGTGGACATTGCTGCTATAAACATTTGGGTGCACATGCCCCTTCGGATCACTATGTTTATCTTTAGAGTAAATACCCAGTAGTGCAATTGCTGGGTCGTAAGTTAGCTCTATTTTCAACTTTTTGAGGAACCTCCATGTTATTTTCCAGAGTGGTTGCACCAGCTTGCATTCCCATCAACAGTATAGGAGGGTTCCCCTTTCTCTGCCTCCTCGCCAGCTTCTGTCATTTCCTGACTTGTTAATTTTAGCCATTCTGACTGGTGTGAGATGGTAAATTTAAAGTATACCATCACCACAGTCAAGATAATGGACATATACATCATTCCTAGGAGTTTCCTTATGCCCTTGCAATTCCTTTTTTTTTTTTTTTAAGATTTTATTTATTTATTTGACAGATCACAAGTAGGCAGAGAGGCAGGCAGAGAGAGAGAGAGGAGGAAGCAGGCTCCCCACTGAGCAGAGAGCCCGACTGGGGCTCAATCCCAGACCCCTGGGATCATGACCTGAGCCGAAGGCAGAGGCTTTAACCCACTGAACCACCCAGGCACCCCTGCAATTCCTCTTTCAATTCCTTCTCTGTGTCCCCAGTAACCTCTGATCTATTCTCTTTCACTGCATCTTGGTTTGCACTATGAATTTTATAAAAATGGAGTCATAAAATATGCCCTCTCCCCCCAGCATCTTGGACTCAGCATAATTATTTGAAATTCGTCTATGCTGTTGGATGTATCAATATTTCATTTCTTTTTATTGCTGAGTAGTATTTCATTATATAGTTGGTTATACCAGAGTTTGGTTTTTTAAAATCATTTGTTAATTAATATATAATGTATTATTCGCTTCAGGGGTACAGGTCTGTGAATCATCAGTCTTACACAATTCATAGCACTCACAATAGCACATACCCTCCCCAGTGTCCATAACCCAGCCACCCCATCCCTCCCACCCCAACCCCCCAGTAACCCTCAGTTTGTTTCCTGAGATTAAGAGTCTCATGGTTTTTCTCCCTCCCAATCCCATCTTGTTTCATTTTTTTCCCTCCCTTTCCCCCACAACCCCCCACCCTGCCTCTCAAATTCCTCATTTAGAGAGATAATATGATAATTGTCTATCTCTGATCGACTTATTTCGGTTAGCATAATATCCTCTAGTTCCATCCACGTCATTGCAAATGGCAAGATTTTGTGCTTTTTGATTGGTGCATAGTATTCCATTGTATGTGTGTGTGTGTGTGTGTGTGTGTGTGTGTGTGTGTGTATCACAACTTCTTTATCCATTCATCTGCTGATGGACATCTAGGTTCTTTCCATAGTTTGGCTATTGTGGATATTGCTGCTATAAACATTTGGGTGCACGTGCCCCTTAGGACCACTGTGTTTGTATCTTTAGGATAAATACCCAGTAGTGCAATTGCTCAGTCATAGGGTAGCTCTATTTTCAACTTTCTGAGGAATGTCCATATTGTTTTCCAGAGTGGCTGCACCAGCTTGCATTCTCACCAACAGCGTAAGAGGGCTCCCCTTTCTCCACATGCTTGCCACTGTTGATAGACATGTGATTTGCTTCCTGTTTGTAGATATTACAAATAAAGCTATTGTGAACATTTCCTGTTCAAGTCTTTGTGTGAACATAGACTTTCATTTCTCTTAAGTAAATCCTTTGGTACAGAATGACTGGGTCACATGGTGAGTGTAGGTGTAACATTTTAACAAACTGCCAAACTGTTTTCCAAAGTGATTGTAACATTTTACAATCCTTCAACTATGTAGGAGAATTCTAGTTGCTCCATGTCACTACCACCACTTGGTATGGGCAGACTTTTAAATTTTAGCAATTCTCGTGAGTGTGTGGTAATATCTGACTGTGATTTTAATTTGCTTTTCCCCAATAAGTAATGAGGCTGAACATCTTTTCATGTGTTTATTAGCATTCTTTTATCTTCCTTGGTGAAATGTCTGTTAAGATGATTTGAGCTTTTTTTGTTCTAATACTGAATTTTGAGAGTCCATATGTATTTTAGATAAAGTCCCTTTGTCATATATATTTTGCAAATATTTTCTCCCCAGTGTGTGCCTGCCTTTTATTTTATAACATGTGTTTTGAAGAGTGTAAGTTTTAAATTTTGATGAAATCATATTAATTTTTTAAATAATCTGTGCTCTTTGTGTCCTATTTTAGAACTCTTTTAAAAACCCAAGGTGACTACAATTTTCACCCATGTTTTATTATAAATGTATTACAGAACATGATCCATTTGAATTAATTTTTGTATATAGTATGAAATAAGTGTCAAGTTTTATTTATTTTTCAACTTGGATATCCAATATTTCTAGTACCATTTGTTGAAAAGATTTTCTTTTACCCACTGAAAAAGATTTCCTTTTCCCTGTTGTATAAGGACACCAGTCATATTGGAGTTAGAAGCCCCATATTCCATATGAACTCACTTTAATATAACTAATTATATCTTCAAAGGCCTTATACCCGAATAAGGTTACATTCTGAGGTGTTGGGTAGACTTACTTTAACTCAGTACCAAATTAATTGGGTGCTTTTGCTGAAAATTGTTTGACCATATACATGACTTTATGCTCTATGATTGGGCTCATTGCATTACACTTCAAAACTCATTGCTGATCTTGAGGTCAGTTTAAATATTAACTTCTGTTTTATTCCAGTTTGTTAAATGATTTAACGTTAAAATCTGGAGTAAATTTTGGAATAGAGTATATGGTTGCACTGTAAGGGTTTTTTTCCCCCCAAATAACGAATTTCCTTCCTTCCTTTCTTAGTATTTATTTTGTGTTTTAAATTTCTTTTTTTTTTAATTAAATTTTATTTTTTTCCCAGTGTTCCTAGATTCATTGTTTATGTACCGTTCCCAGTGCTCATGCAATACATGCAATACTTGATCTCCTTAATACCCACCACCAGGCTCACCCATCACCCCACCCCCCTCTTCTCTAAAACCCTCAGTTTTTTTCTCAGAGTCCACAGTCTCTCACAGTCTCTCTCACAGTTGTTTCCTCCTCCAATTTCCCTCAATTTACTTTTCCTTTCCTTCTCCTAATGTCCTCCAGGTTATTCCTTATACTCCACAAGAAAGTGAAACCATATGGTAATTGATTTTCTGTGCTTGACTTATTTCACTCAACATAATTTCCTCCATTCCCGTCTATGTTGATACAATAGTTGGGTATTCATCCTTTCTGATGGCTGTGTGATATTCCTTTGTATATATGGACCATATCTTCTTTATCCATTCATCTGTTGAAGGGCATCTTGGCTCTTTCCACAGTTTGGTGATTGTTGACATTGCTGCTATGAACATTGGGGTACAGATGGCCCTTCTTTTCACTGCATGTGTATCTTTGGAATAAAAACCCAATAGTGCAATTGCAGGGTCATAGGTTAGCTCTATTTTTAATTTTTTAAGGAATCTCCACACTATTTTCCAAAGTGGCTGCACCAGCTTGCATTCCCACGAACAGTGTAAGAGGGTTCCCCTTCTCCACATCGTCTCCAACATTTGTTGTTTCCTGTCTTGTTAATCTTTGCCATTCTCACTGGTGTAAGGTGGTATCTCAGTGTGGTTTTGATTTGAATCTCCCTGATGGCTAATGATGATGAACATTTTTTCTTTGGAGAAGTGTCTGTCATGTCTTCTGCCTATTTTTTGACATGATTATCTGTTTTTGGGGTGTTGAGTTTGAGGAGTTCTTTATAGATATTGGATATCAGCCCTTTGTCTGTAATGCCATTTTAAATTCTGAAGATATATATATAATTTCACATGAATGCATATACACAATCACATATACTTTAACCATTTTCCACTTGTGAGATAATTCATCTCATACCCTCTTTGTTGCTTCCTTTAAGTTTTTATAAATATATATATTTATATACATTTATTTATATATTTATATATATAATAAATTTATAAAATATATTTTTACATATTTATATATATATATATATATATATATATATATATATATGGGGTGACTTTCTTCTATTACTTTTTTTGAGATTTGTGCTAGTTCTAATCTTATGTTATAATTAGCTTTAATAATTATTAGGGAAGATCTCTCACACTTTCATTTTTCCTGCATATTCTTCATGATAAACTTCAAAATAATTTCAAAATTTTTAATGTCCATTCAGTTTCTGCTGGACTAACATTGTACCAAAGAATGATTTTGAGGAGAACTGTCACTTTTTCAATTTTAGTCATGCTATGGAGAAATATGCTTTATTTTATGTAAGTCTTTCCTGTTTTTTGTTAAAGCTTCATCATGTGGGTTCCTTTTTTTTTTTTTTTTAAGATTTTATTTACTTGTTTGACAGACAAGTAGGCAGAGAGGCAGGCAGAGACAGAGAGAGGAGGAAGCAGGCTCCCCACTGAGCAGAGAGCCCCATGTGGGGCTCGATCCCAGGACCCTGGGACCACAACCTGAGCCGAAGGCAGAAGCTTTAACCCACTGAGCCACCCAGGCGCCCCATCATGTCGGTTTCTAACACACATTTCTTATTAACATCATTCCTGGATATTTTCTACTTATTGCCTTCTATTATATATGGAGTCGTTACATTTCTTACTATATTTTTCTAACCAGTTTCTGCTGATATATAGGCACATAAATGCTTTTGGCAAATTTATATTTAATCTAAATACTAAAGCTGCTTGTATTAATCCTGTAATTTAAAAAATTACTTTCATCTCTTTTTGGCCTCCAAAATGTGAACTCTATTTTTTTTAAATTTTGGCCCCTTTGATGATCATTTTCTAATGGGTGGATTAATTTCCTTTTAAGACCTGCAGTTTGAAGGCAGGACACTCTCCCAGCGTTTGGAGAATGTTATTCTACTGGTTTGCTTGTGACCTGCCTTTGCTGCTTTGTTCCCTGAAATTCTCAACATTGTGGTGCATTAAAATGTATGATTTCCAGTAAACAGTACTACCAAGGCTCTTGTGTCCTTGTCTGTATGTCCTTTTGGACATCAGACTTTGATACAGTGTCCCAATACCAGTTTCTATGCCTGATGTGTTTTCCTGAGAGCTACTCTGTCCAGTCACATGGAGGAGAACTGGTATGGGCAGAATTATGGCGACCTTAGAAAGTAGCAATTAGACTGTAGAGGAGAATGCTCAGCTTTCAGCTTATTGTAGATTTATAAACAGAGAAGGCATACAATGGGAGAAGCAGGAATGGTTTTCCTCCCAATTTCAAGAGGATGGCTTGGTTCATTTGGTAACATTTCCATATGCTTTGCAGATAATAAAAATCTTTCCTAGATTTTAGCAACAAATTGATGGCCACTTCTAATTTCAAAATGGTTGTAAGTTCTTAAATTCTTCTCCTACACATAGGTATTTCAGCGGAAAGCTGTTGTAGCTTGCTTCTTGGGCTATAAGCCAGATGCCATTCTTTTTTTTTTTTTTTTTTTTTTTAAAGATTTTTTATTTATTCATTTGACAGACAGAGATCACAAGCAGGTAGAGAGACAGGCAGAGAGAGAGGAGGAAGCAGGCTCCCCGCTGAGCAGAGAGCCCGATGCGGGGCTCCATCCCAGGACCCTGGGATCATGACCCGAGCCGAAGGCAGAGGCTTTAACCCACTGAGCCACCCAGGCGCCCCGCCAGATGCCATTCTTAATAGGGAGGTAAGAAGTTTGGAGGCAAATGAAGTAAGACTTTGGAGACTAGTGTTCTATAGATGGGGATCTTCCATTAAGAAGCCTTCATAGAAAATGGAGAGTTTTCTCAAACATTTATACAAGCCCTTCCTCATGAACCTGCCCTTCCCCTTAAAGCCTAGGCTGCCATTCCTATAAATTTATTCAGCATTGTGGAAAAAATACAAGTCACAAAGCATTTATTTGACAGCAAGTGTCAGACAAAGAAGGTGACAAGAACCCTCATATCCTAATAAAGGTAGTAGGCATGTCTACAGGAAAACAAGGGACTGAAATTAGTCCTTCTACCATAGCTAGAACCCACTTCAAGCCTATATATGAGAAGGCAGAATTGAGAGGGTGAGGGAGTCAGGATTTCTTGGGCGAGAGTTGTCAGGTTGTCTAGTGTTTTACTCCTGAGAGGATTATCCTCCTTCCACCCTAGACCAAGTAAAGGGAACTTCCAAAGAGTTACTTATAAAGAGCAGGGTTATATTCCTAGGAAGAAACTGACATGTCATCCTGATTAAATGCATTCAGAACTGGAAAAACTTATACGTGCACGCAGGGTGTATATGATGAGTTTCTGGAAGAAATTGACTTTGGTTCCCTGGAGTCAGAGTAGGAGAAAAGTCGCATGTTGTTGCATGGATTTTCCTGCAAGAAAGTCTAATGGTGAAATTCTAGTCGGAGCTCAATGAAGGTCTGACTGGTGGAAAATGGTTTCACCAGCATTTAGGGACAGAGACACTAAGTCTTCTCTTGAGTTATTGGGTGTTACAGAAGCCAACAGAGGAGCCTAGTCATGAGAGGTTAATGAGAAAGTGCATTGCCTTAGGAGGGAGACTATAAGCTGAAGGTGTCTGAAATGGACTGTCTCAAACAGACCCAGAAAAGCACCTGGTGAAAGAAAGAGAAAGAGTTGGCATTTGGGCAGCTGCCCCAGAGGACACATAACTAAATTACATTACCAGTCAAGTAAGATTTTGCTCACTCACCATTGGTCCTACAGAGAGCAGAGGGAACAAAGGCAAAACAATGAGCAGAGTGGTAAAGAGAAGACCAAGATGCGGGAAGAGTGAACAGACTAAATTCTCTTTCCCCTTGTGCAGGTCAGGGATGTTCATATGTTTATTCTGAACTGGGAAAAGAAAGAAGCTAAATTGGATGAGAGACTGAAGTGCTTATTTCTTTTTTTTTTTTTTTAAGATTTTATTTATTTTTTTGACAGACAGAAATCACAAGCAGGCAGAGAGGCAGGCAGAGAGAGAGGGGAAAGCAGGCTCCCTGCTGAGCAGAGAGCCCGATGCGGGACTCGATCCCAGGACCCTGAGATCATGACCTGAGCCAAAGGCAGAGGCTTAACCCACTGCGCCACCCAGGTGCCCCTGAAGTGCTTATTTCTATTGGAACTTCAGTTTTGGGTGTCTTAATGAGGTTCTTCTGAAAGGATAAGCAAAGCTGCAGATCTCTTCAGTCCTGGGAAAGAGAAATTAGACAGAATGTTTTAGAAGAAGTGGTTTTAAAAAAAAAAACTGTTTTCCCATTTTTCACCCTATGAATGCAGTCCATTCTCTATGTTGATTATACTTGTACAAAAACCTATATGAAAAGGTAAAGTCATGTTGGAATTCTTTGCCAAATTGTGATAAAATATTGGGGATAGAACCAGGTTTCTTAAATTCTTAGAAGAGATGCCCACTATTTATCTTGAATGCTCCTTGCTGTCATGTTTTGCAGGAATGATTAATAATAATGCCAACGCAGTTTCTCAGTCTTCAGGGGTACTAACCTTGACCAGAGTATAGACGAAGACAATGAAAAATTCTTAACATGATCAAAATCTCTGCTCTAATAAAAGAAAATATACCTGTGTCTTTTAGAAATAAATGTATCTTTTCTTGGTCCATAAATGTTGTCAAAGGAATCTATTTGACTTAGAACTGTTCAGATTTATATTTGGTTTTAATAAAAATTATAGATAGTAAAATATTAATAAGGTTAGAATCCACGAGTCTACACTGATACAAATGAATTAATAAATAAATGAGGAAGGAGGAAAAGGATTTTCCTTATAGTATAATGTTAGCTAAAAATATAAAATAAATTATGGAATTAGAAAAACACCATTTGGGGCACCTGGGTGGCTCAGTGGGTTAAGCCGCTGCCTTCGGCTCGGGTCATGATCTCAGGGTCCTGGGATCGAGTCCCGCATCGGGTTCTCTGCTCAGCAGGAAACCTGCTTCCCTCTCTCTCTCTCTCTCTCTGCCTGCCTCTCCATCTACTTGTGATCTCTCTCTCTGTCAAATAAATAAATAAATAAAATCTTTAAAAAAAAAAAAAAAGAAAAAAAGAAAAACACCATTTGCCAACCAGGATAGTGGTAATTGGTTTTAGCATAGTGGGTCAAAGTTTGAGGAATGAAAGGGTATTTACATAGTCTCAAATTTTATCCTCCACAAGCTACTTTTTGTTACAAAAATAAAATAGTAACATTAGAGTTACCTGTAGACATATTAACCAGTGATCAAAGCTAACATTTTCAGAAATGGCACCAATCAACAGCATGTGCTACCTGATATCATGCAGTGACAACTCAGCATCATTTACAGAGTATTCCTCCCAAAAGGTGTAACTTGAATCCCATTATGAGGAAACATTGGACAAACTGAAACTGAGGAAGGTTCTCTAAAATAACTAGCCTCTATTCTTCAAAAATACTAGTATCATAAAATACAAAAACCAAAAGAGAAACTGTTACTGATTATAGAGACTAAAGAGACATGACAACTGAATACAGTACAAGATTTTAGATCTTCTTTTGCTCTCAAGGACATTATTGGGACAATAGAAAAAAAAATCTCAAGAACTAGAGCGTAGATAACAATGTTGCTTCAATGTTCATTTCTCCATTTTGATGATTTCTTGTGGTTATGTAAAAAAATTTTCTTGTTTTTTGAAAAGACACACTAGAGTATCTAGGGATTACTTTTAAATCAGTCTGGAAAAATATAAAAGAGAGAGAAAGCTAAAGCATAAGGCAAATAGAACAAATTGTTTAACATCTAAGGAATCTAGAGGAGTATCTGATCATTCTTTTTTTTTATTTTTGAAGTTTTAATGTAAATCTGATTTTGTAAAAATAAAATGTAAACAATAAAAATTTAAAAATACAGGGTATATACTGATGTCTCTCTTTTATTATAATGTTTTAGTAGTTATAATAATAAGCATGTATATACAATTACTCTTTCTAGGCACTGATGTAAGCCACACACACACACACACACACACTCCTTTGAATTTTAACCTATGCTCTAAGTAGTATTATTATTATTCCCATTTCATACCAGAAGACTAAGGAAGAGTGAGGTTAAATAATTTGACTATAGTTACATGCTAGTAAATGATGGGGCTGGGGTATGAACTCCCAGGTATATGGATCCAGAGTCCATGTAAGGACTGAGTGAATCAGATAGACTTCTTATTTTAAAACTATATTAGTTATGTAGATAGCTAATCCATGTAACACATTACCCCAAAATTTAGTGGCTTAAAAAAAGAGACATTTAATATCTCACAATTTCTGTTGGTTAGAAGGCTGGGTGAAGCTCATCTAGATGCCTCTGGTTCAGGATTTCTCAAGGGATTGCACTGTTGGCTGGAGCTGAGCTCTCATCTGAAGGTTTGATTGGGGGATATTTGCTTTCAAGCTCACTTACTTGGCTGTTGGCAGCCCAACTTGGTGAGGCAGACCCTGGGTGCCTCACCACATGGGCTTCAATAGAACTTCCTTCTGACAGGTGTATTTCCCCAGAGTAAGGAGAGAGAGAGAGAGATCAAGAGAAAGAGAGGATGCTCAAGATCGAAGCCACAACTTTCTTATAATTGAATCTCAGAAGTGATATGCCATCACTTCCTCTGTATTCTGTTCATTAGAAACAAATCAGTAAGTCCACCCCACTCTTTCGGAGCAGGGGTTATACTAAGGAGTAAATCCCAAGAGGTGAGGATCACTCATGGCCGTCTTAGATGCTGCCTATCAGGGTTTACATATTAGCTGTATATATGTGGGTGTTCTTGGTTTTGTTTTTTGTTTTTTGTCTGTTCTCATTGTTCTATTGAAAGAGCCAGAAATCATGTGGCAGAGATATGGAATGGTAGCTTTCTAAGAGACAGCCTTGCCTCTACCTGGCAATGAATACAAATTAGACTCCTGTTACCTTTTTCAATCCAGTACCATTAGCTCTCCAGGTACTGGACATTACTCTGAGATACCAGCAAGTGACTGGCTGTGAATATTGGACCTCCCCCAGAGAGTGCTCATTCCTGTTCTGCTCACTGTGTCCACGTCTTCATCAGCATGTCTTTGCTGGATTAGTGGGCTCCCCAAGGGTAGGGAATGTGCCATTATTCCTAAATCTGTTACTTCCCAGCTAGTACAACCCTGAGCCAGGGATTAGCACTAGCTAATTCTCTAGGAGAGCTCGCTTGATTTTTGGCCACAACAGAGGGTCTGACATATGGCCAAATGGTTTGTACATTTAGTTGACTCTGTAAGACAGGCTATTACACCTGTGCAGTTGTAATAGAGAGACCAAACAGATTTTGGGCTGGATAATTTGCCAGGATTACAAACTTAATCTTTTCTCCTTAATTGGAAAATCCTTTTGCAGGGCAATACTTTTGTGGAAATAGAATAGGCAACAGTTTATGAAATCAGACACCATTTTCACCCAGGTATTTCTCCTGTCACTCCATGTGGCACATTTCCTCTTTCTTTTCTGCCTAATTCTCACTATTGGACTTATTCTTTTGGAAGAGGCATATTTTTTGGAAGGTAGGAGAGAGAAAAATACAAATAAGAGAATAACCATCCCATTTAATTCCATCACCGAGGGATTAACCAAATTAACACGTTCTTCCTCCCAGTCTTCTTTGATGTATATATGCTGTTAAGAAAACGAAACTAGAATCCTATTACACAACTTCTCATTTTTTCCACTTAATATTTCATGAACATTAAACACGGCTGCTTAGCATTCTACTTTGAGCATATAGTTTGACACATCCCTTATTGTGGATGTTTAGTGTGTTTTCCCTTAAAAATAATGCTATCATGAATATCCTTAGGCTAAATCACTATATACCTTTCAAATTATTTCCTTCAGTTCAATTCCTATAAGTGAAATAATGGAGTCAGAGGCAGGAGTGAGAATTGTCATGGATTATGAGAGCCTCAGGAAACTTCTAGAAAGGGAATTGGCTACAGAAAGTTGGCATGGGTCAGAGATCCATACTGCGAGACCATGGGTAGTGCAGTTGGTGGTTCAACACATGGCCTCCTGGCCAGCAGTCCTAGGTAGGCCTTTAAACACTGTTATTTAAATACTAGGTCTTTGAGTTTAGCAAAGTTACTTCAACTTCTGAAACTCAGTTTCACGATCTGTAAAATGGGGTTAATGATGTCTGGTAAAAATTGGAACATGGGTACAAGGGCTTTTACAAAAATCATCCCTTAGAAAATAAGGCATATCCAAAATTGGAATCTGTACAAAATGTTTCAAATTTTGGGATGCTGTCTTGTTTATTTTTAACTGAAAAAAAAAAAAGGTGTTGTTTAGAGAAAATACATTGGTCTGGAATGAGTTCAATCAGTGCTGGTTCGGGATGCTTGCAGAGGCTGCCCAATAGAATCAGTAAACAGAAATATGGCAAGTGAATTGAACACAGATTTAGCAATTCTTTCTGGGAATGTGATCGCCTGGATGCAAATATTGGATCCATTGTAAACAGACCTTCTGAGGATTCCTTTAAAAGGCAGTGAGGTAAATAGTTACATTGTGGAGCTCATCGGTATACACCTGTAGTTTGACGGAACAACTGCCCTAATGTTTTATTAGTGGGTATTCGTGGCTTGGGATAAAAATTTCCAGTGACAGTGTGCTGCATCTCAAACAACTGAGATGGAAATGAAGATGATGTGTCCTGGAAAAGATGAATTAAGTGACTCCAAATTTGGCTCTAGAGAAAAAGAACACATCAGTGAGTAAAACTGTGTAATGATCTGTTAAGACCAGAAAAAAGCAGTACTTCTACATTAATGTATAATTTAAATAGTTTGTGGTTTTAAATATGTATGTGCAACTGAATTAATAAATTAAATTTTATAAGTCATATTTACTTCAGTTCTAGCCCTAAGAGTTTATATAATTAACTGGATAAAAAGTGGTATTTGGAGGGTATTTTCATTGAGTAAGATGGGTCTCCTTACATCTGGGCAGTTACACTGGTGATCTAACTGATAATGTAGTGTGAGAATACAAATGTGGTTTTTATGAGGTGCTAGGCCCTCTGCCTAGCGCATAGTACATGTTCAATTAATGCTAGCTTATGTTATGTGGAGTGTTCAGACAGCAGATGTGAACTCTGATGAGTACCCATTAGGGTGGTGGGGGTGGGAGGAACAGGAGACAAACTTTACTTATTTTATCATTTGGTTTAGAGTAGGGTTTTACCATGTACCATGTACAGTTCATCATGTACCATGTACCATGTACAGTCTGTTTCCAAAAATAATTTTTTTTTAAACTCATGAAATGATATTTCATATCAGGGCCCAAGAGAGCTTTCTGACTCTTGCACAACGCTTGGAAGCTTTTTAAGAATTACAACCAAGCTATTCTATTTCCTCACAACAAATATAAGCATGGAGTGGGGGTTGGGCTTCAGTGCAAGGGTGAGACTATCATTCTGAGCAGGTCCGGTGCTCCATGAGGCCTTCTACTCCCTGTCCTTGCCTTTCTTTGAATCTCCTTAAATGGGACTGATTTCACAAGGTGCTCTGAAAGGAGAGAATAAATGTGTCTTTCATACCAGTGGGAGAGAGAGAGAGAAAGGGAGAGAGAGAGAAAGGGAGGCAGGGAGGGAGGGTAGGAGAAGGCCATCTGCATATTAAGCTAGCTAGTTTGGCAGAAAAAGGAAATGGCAAGAATTTTAATGTGATCTTATTTCTTTTGACAGCTGTTATGAGCTGAATTTTCAATTTGCTATTGTTTTGGGCACTATGTAAATGTCTATATTCCAGGGACCTGAAGCCTGAATCCTGTTCTTCAGGAGAAAGTGCCATTGGGGGGAGCTGTTGGGGAGATAACTGAGCGTCGTTCTGAAGTTCTCTCTAGCTGCCTAGATAGCACACTGGCTTCCACCAGAGAATGGTTGTCCAGTCTCCTTCTGGTCTCTTTGGGTCATTAGAACCTCTGTGTAGCTGGCAGTTTCTGTATGTGGATGACAGAGGCAATCAGCTGTTTATATCACTCCCCAGCTCACATTGGTGCACACATTGACGGAGCTCTATGAAAAGAGAAGTGGAAAAGTGACATCACTGTCAGATCATTAGGAAAAGCTTCCACTGAAGTTTCTAGGGCTGCAAATCCTTCTAAAGTCTTCCCAGTCCCTCCAGTTGTGCTTACATGCCTGTGACCCATCTCCTTTCCATGCCCCTCTGCCTGGACATCATACTCCCTTCATTCTGTTTCTTCTACAAGTTTTTAGTCCCTTGCTGTCATCACATTTTCTCTCTTCTCTATGGCCCTGGAGGAGGGTTCTTACCCCCTTTTTTTCACTTTTGGCACCATATTGTCCTTTGAGAATAGTGTTCAACGTTTTTGTCTAGTGGACCTTGTGTTTTGTCAAAGTAACTCAATTATTTATGGCTCAGTGGGATAAAGGGTGTGTGTGTGGGTGTGTGTGTGTGTGTGTGTGTGTAGGTGTGTAGGTGTGTGTGGTGTGTCTTGTTTCTGAACCAGCACTTCTTAGGTCCACATGGGCACTTGAAAAGTATTTTCCTAATACTCCTAATGCTAGGTTTGTGTTAGGCTGTGATATAAAGTTTCTTCCAGGTAAGTTGAGTTTGCTTCCATTTGTGTGTAACACCCCTAAATTGAAGACTTACATCTCTGATTAGACCTGAGAAAACTTTGATAATTTAACAAGAAACCAAGCATTGGTCCACAGTTTCTCCAGGAGGTACCCCTGAACCTTGGACTCTGGGAGTTGGGGAGCCGAGAGGGGAAGCTCCTGGGAGAGCCCTTGAAGCCCTCTTCTTCTCCTCAGTTCACAGGATGATTACAGCAAAGGCAGATTGCGGGGGGGGGGGGGGGGGCCGCTTAAAGCCTCAGGGCAAAGCCAGCTTTGGCTGTCCAGAATTCCTATCTAATGAGGGCTTCAAATTTCCTCTGGCCATGGCAACCAGCAGGGGCTTGTATAGCTTGCAAGGATTGCCATAACAAAGAACCACAGACTGGGGAGTGGTGCTCAAACAACAGAAATTTATTTTTTCACAGTTCTGCAGGCCAGGAGTTCAAGATCAAGATTTCAGCAGGGTTGGCTTCTTCTGAGTTGTCTCTCCTTGGCTTATAGATGACCCGTCTTCTCCCTGTGTCTGTCTCTCTAGTCTGTCCGGATCTTCCCTTTTTATAAGGACACCAGTCATATTGGATTGTGGCCAATATGGCCAATATGGCCAATCAGTAACTTGATTACTCTGTAAAGACCCTATTTCCAAATAGAGTCACTTTCTGAAGTACTGGGGTTTAGGACTACAATATCTACGGTATATGAATTTGGGGAGGGGGATACGATTCAGCCCATAGCAAAATTCAAGCAGCTTCTGGAGAGTACTTACCTCTCTTCTGATGCCAAAAGTACTGATTCAGATGGTCTTCTCCATGTTTCTCCCTGGCTGTTTTATATGTAGGAACTATTTTTCTCTATACAGCAATCCCTTGGGGTATATATTCCTTTTGTCCCCATTTCACACATGGGAAAACCAGAGAAGAAAGACAACCTGTCTCAGAGCTAGTACTGGTTCTAACTCCAATGCCCAAGCTCTTGTCCCTGGTCTGATCTGCCTCTCCTCTATGTGGCCTCCCACCCTCTTCCAGTGCCACTACTCCTGACTCTGGGAGCCTAAGAAAGGCTCATGACTTTATTTCTTCCTCAGTACCCAAGCTAAATTCTGGTTGTGTATCGTCTATGATGAACTTGTCATGAAAATGAGCACGGGGGTTATTATTGTCCCCATTTTACACATTGGAAACTAGGATGTTGAGGGGTTTTTTTGCAAGATTCTAGAGTTAAGGGTATTAAGAACTCAGAAGGTCTCTGCCTACCAAAGATTGTTCTTTTGGAAAGGTGGTACTTATTTAGATGTTAATAAAGTGAGGAAGAGAAATCATCCTTTTTATCTTGAGGATAAGGAACATGACAGCCATATAGAGGTGACAGAAAATGGCTCAATGGTCAAATGAGATATGAATGTTGAAGGAACATTAGATTACAGTGAAGGAAAGCAGGTTTTGGAGTTTTAATCGTAAGTCTGCCTTACTGGCTGTGATGTTTTAGCCTCAGTTGCTTCATCTGAAATATGGGTATGTAATTTCTCCTTGCATGGTCATTGTAGAATTTTAGATTATATAATGAAAGGTGCTCGATTCAGTGTCAGACTGTTTGTTTGTCTCGTTTTATAGCAAAAATAGGCTAGGCTAAATAAACTGCAGTAACAAATTCCTCCCCTTTTTAATGGTTTATAGCTGGAAATATTTAATCTCAGATAGTGTGTTTACCCATGACTTCTCACTCTGACGGGAGAGCTGCCATCACAAGCTCTGACAGTCACCACAGATCTCCAGAGAATCTTGCACCAGCAATTAAATGCTTCATTTTGGAAGTGACACATATCACTTCTGCTTACAGCTCATCAGCTGGACCTACTGACATCACTCCACCTAATCTGCTCTGATGTGCAGACCTTCCAGTGCCTGATGGGGGAAGCCAAGGATAGCTGGTGAAGCAGTAATAACATTTCATCAGTTTAGAGTAGGCGCTCAGTAAATGATACCAACATTCTTATGACCCGTCCTGCCTTTTCTGAAAGTGACTGAATTTTGTCTCATTTGCTCTCTTTCAAGCAAGACTTAATTAATCCTAATTAAGTGTACTAACTGATTTAGTCCGATGTCCTCTTGCCCCCTCATGCTTGCAGAAAATTATCTATGAATATCCCAGAGTCAGTTATTATTCTCTGGGCTGTCATGGTGGAACTGTGTAGATTCATTTATAGAAAGAAGGCATTTTGATGTTATGTAGAAAACAAGAATTTATGTGGAATTTGGCCAGTGTTTGTGTATCTCAGGCAGGGGATGAAGTTCAGAGGTAGTCATTTTTATTTGAAATGTACAGCTGAGGGCCTCACTACTTTTTGTCACTGACCTGATTATGCTTAGATTGTAGTCTCAGTACTGACTTTTCCCTTCCCCCCCTTTTTAAAAAAAATTGTGGTAAAATGCTCATTATGGGCAATTTACCATTTTAACCATTTTTAGGTAATAGTTTAGTGCATTAATTACATTCACACTGCTGTGCAACCATCACCACCATCTGTCTTGTAGGGAAGGAAATTTTTTTCCTTTTCCTGTTCTAGGTTCTTTGGTCTAATAATCAAATTGACATGAGACCCATTAATGCAGAAAAACAGTCTCATACTTATGAGAGCCCAATAAAAATACGAGACCCAAAGGGCAGCTAGGTGATTGAGTCTTAGTACAACATTGTGAGCCAGGGAAACAGGTAGGGTTCTGGGGATACAAAGGGGAGGAAGGCCTTTCACAGGAAGGCAGAGGAGATGTTTGGAAATCAAAGAATGCCCTGTTATGCAGATAAGGTTCTTACCTTTCCCAGATAATAACCCCCTTCCAGGTACGCCACCTTTCTAATGTAAATTGAGGCATTTGAAGGGGGAAGAAAAGAGCTTTTCCTGAATCTGCTGGGGCTTGGTTGCTTTTAGCTCAAAACAGTCCTCATGCCAAAGTGGCAGTCCCATCTTTGAAACTTAAAATAAGAAATTTTCATAATCCAGAATTTTAAGTTGATCTATTGCTCTATATCTTATTAAAGTAGTCTCAGTCTTGAGAAGTGCTCCACTCAATTACACAGTTGTGTCTCATTTCAAGAAGCACTGATGTAGCTGAGATCTCAAAGTTAGGCCTGTATCGTGCCAGCAGTCAGGTATTTACTAAGAGGCATGTCTATAGAAACGAAAGAAGAACAAAGTATTGAGTCCCAAGAGCTGCCAGTTGAGATTTCTTGATGTCAGGCTTGAAGCATGTTTAGATGGAGTGAGGGCCTGCAGTGGCAATCTGACAGATTTTCCTGGTTTGCAGTTTGCATGTCTCTGATGATGTCTTTGGGGGAACCAGTAGAGCGGTGTGTACAGAAGCAGGCATGCAGAAGCTTGGCTTTAATGAGGAATTGTGGCTTCCAATTTCTCTCAACATTATACCCAGTCATTTAGCTTTAATTTGCAGGGCTTCAGGCAAAAAAGTAGTTTTAGTTGTCAGTGATTGCAAGTCAAAGGATGAGAGAAAATTGCAAGTGTTAGCTTGGAGATTTGTAGCCAGATGAGGAAACTAGAAGAATTTAGCATCCAGTCCAGTTTGCAGGTAAATGGTGTTGGGTCCCCAATGTTGGGTCCATGGTCAAAGGAGCAAGACTGATACAAAGCGAAGGTCAAGCAAAGCTTTATTTCATGCCAACTATCAAGAATCAAACCGACCATCAAACAGACTGGTCAGGGCCGCCCCTTACAGAGAGGACAACCCCTCCCTGCCTCACAGACTAACTTTTATAGAGCAAAGGCCATGTGGTTGAGCCTGGCCACACACAGGTGGCCAATTGAACTATAATTCACCCCATAGTAGACATTTGCACTAGCCTATCACCTTGGTGAGTGAGAATTGGCCCCCCAAAAGGCGGGGCCCACACTCCTTGGTAGCTAGGGAGACAGTATGCATGCTTTACTGATTGGATGTCTCCACCTGACCAGACTCATCCCCCCCCCTCCCCCCCGCATTCCGGCTGTTATCTCTACCTGACCTGACCCACCCTTGTATTTGGGCTTTGTTACCTGGGACTGGTTTCCCCGGCTTGCTTTTAATAAAGTTCCCCTGGGTGGGGGGGACAGGGTCAATTTAAGTTTTACTGCATAAACAACAAAACGGCTGTTCAACCGAGGTGGGGCCACTCTGGCTAAATAGGCCCTTACAATGGCAAAATCTCAAAGACAATTAACAGAACTTGAGTCACTGTCCGCAAGTGTGTATTATTGTTGCTGTTGACACCTAGTTTCTCTCTCTCTCTCTACAGTCACCCTCATTCCTACCAGAGACAGCAGAATTAAAACTAATTTGTTTACAAAGTAAGCCTTATTTTAGTAAATTTGGCTTGATTATTTATGTCAGTGCAGCAAGAAAAGTGATTGATCATCTAGGCTCTTTTTTTTTTTTTTTAAGATTTTATTTATTTATTTGAGAGAAAAAGTGATAGAGAGCGAGGGCTGGGAGGAGCGGAGGGAGAGGGACACGCAGACTCTGTGTTGAGCTAGGAGCCCAATGCGAAGCTCGATCTCAATACCTTGATATCATGACTTGAGCAGAAATCAAGAATCAGACACTTAACTGGATGAGCCACCCAGGCACACCCAGTCATTATAAATCTGTTTTGCTCGAACTTTTCATAAGGAATCACAAATTGAACTCTTAAAAGCCTCTTGAGGCTAGGAAGCCAAGCCAAAGACTTGCCATCAGACTTTCCCTGTAGTACTATAGATTTTGGTGAATTCCTCTTTTCTCCAGGTCCCCGTGAGGTTCCTACATCTGCCAGGAAGTCATCGTTCTTACCTTACTCACCTGGTTAGGCTGATAGGAATCCTATGAGCAAGGTACTAGGCTTTTATTCTAAGAGACTTTATTAGCTCTAAAAAGTTAATCTTAAAGCTGACTGGCATATCTGATTTTATGCACATCATTATCAAATATGGCATTCCAGTCATATTACAACAGTGATAATTTAACCAGTATTTCCAGTTGTGTCTTGTTAAAAAGGAGAACAGATTCTTACTGAACTTATGCAAATAAAAATGTATGGAAATAAGAATATACACTCGGGGCGCCTGGGTGGCTCAGTGGGTTAAGCCTCTGCCTTCAGCTCGGGTCATGATCTCAGGGTCCTGGGATCGAGCCCCTTGTCGGGCTCTCTGCTCCACAGGGAGCCTGCCTCCACCTCTCTCTCTGCCTGCCTCTCTGCCTACTTGTGATCTCTGTCTGTCAAATAAATAAATAAAATCTTAAAAAAAAAAAAAAAAGACTATACACTCACTAAGAGTTTCCCAAGTCTGAAGGGATAAGGTAGGGAGAAAAATTGTTTCATCCTCGTTCACATAAACACACATCACCAAATTATTGTTAAGTCATAATTAGCTTCAGAAAAAAGAGAAAAATTTTCCTTAAATCTGGAAAAACAAAACATTAAAGAACTAGCAATGTTTCAAACACAAAGTCAGAAAAATTACAGTCATCATAGTTCATTTGGTCCCATTTAATTAATTCTTATTGATCTTTTGTTAACATCTTTATGAATCTACTTTTTTCATGAGAGTTTCATAAATTTTTACCTAGTTTAATGGTGTGATCTTAAAGTGATCAAAAACCTGTAATCAGAGTTCTTTCCATGAGTCTTATTGAAAAATGCAGCAAGCACTTTTACACAGGCATCCGAGTAAAGGAATAGCTAAATGCCAAAAGACTTAAAAAAGACCACGGTTAAAGATCTGATGAGAATTCATTATAATATGGTTGACAAGGAAATTTGGTTATTTCTATAATGTACAACATTTCAGAATAATAAGTAGAATTATAAGTGATAATAGTATACCAGAACATGTAAGAATTCTAGAAACTATACAATTTCTATATACAATTTTATTAATAATACTTACTTACCCAATATAACTTAAGAAGGCTATCATCACTTATTTGACAATGCTTGGCATGTGATTTAACATACCAAATAAGTCTAATTATTGTAACATTTTATTGTTATAAAAAGAAAGAACATCTCTTTTGAGATGTTCTAGGGAAAGATATGTTCTAGGGACCCACCTGACAAATCTCAAAATTAGTTCCAGGTCAGACTTCCTTTAGAATTTGATTTTGGGAAGTTTGTCAAAAATATCAAAAGGCTTAGACACTTGACTAAATGAGGATCTCAGATCATTATGAAACAGTCCTTAGTTATCTATTTAGCCAAAGTGGCAATAAGATATTTCAAAGGCAAATACAAAAGGTCACATAGTTATAAGTAAAATCCAGCTCTTTTAATATTGAGAAGACTTAGTTCTTTTAAATAATAAAAGATCAGATTAAGACAACATAAAGCATGGGAAATTATTTTGGTAAGACCCTAAATTTTTGTTTTCTAGACAGATTACTTAAAAATAAAGAAAAATCTTTCATAATATATTATTATCAAGGACAGACCAGTGGTACAAAGAAACTTCGTTATTTTTGCAGATGAAAGAAAATTGTTATAGTTTTACATAAATACACTGCAGATTTTAAAGCTTCATTTTATAATCCGTTTTATACACTTGATTTTGGCCAACTTAACCACACAAGGTAAGATTCTCTCTCTCTCTCTCTCTGTCTCTCTCCCTTCCCAACTTTTTATTTAATTTTGTCCTTTATTTTCCCCTTTCCCATTTTGAAATAATAAATTTTACTTTAGGATATGGGACGCCTGGGTGGCTCAGTTGGTTAAGCAGCTGCCTTCGGCTCAGGTCATGATCCCAGCGTCCTGGGATCGAGTCCCGCATCGGGCTCCTTGCTCGGCAGGGAGCCTGCTTCTCCCTCTGCCTCTGCCTGCCACTCTGTCTGCCTGTGCTTGCTCTCTCTCTCTCTCTGACAAATAAATAAACAAAATCTTTAAAAAAAAAAAAAATTTTACTTTAGGATAAATGTATTTTCTTTTTCCTTAACAAAAACACATTTCCTCATCTCATATCTTTTCTTTTTTTTTTCCCCATACCTTTTCTTTGTCTAGAAACACACCTCTGTTTCCTTTTCCTTCTTTCTTTCTTTTTTTTTTTTAAAGATTTTATTTGGGGCACCTGGGTGGCTCCGTGGGTTAAGCCCCTGCCTTCCACTCAGGTCATAATCCCAGGGTCCTGGGATCGAGCCCCACATTGGGCTCTCTGCTCGGCGGCGAGCCTGCTTCCCCCTTTCTCTCTGCCTGCCTCTTTACTTGTGATCTCTCATTCAAGTAAATAAATAAAAATATTAAAAAAATAAATAAATAAAAATATTTATTTGACAGAGATCACAAGTAGGCAGAGAGGCAGGCAGAGAGAGAGAGAGGAGGAAGCAGGCTTCCTGCTAAGCAGAGAGCCCAATATGGGGCTCTGGGGCTGGATTGCAGGACCCTGGGATCATGACCTGAGCTGAAGGCAAAGGCTTTACCCATTGAGCCACCCAGGCGCCTCTCTGTTTCCTTTTCATATAGAATTCTTTCCCTCAGTACTTTTTGTAGCTTTGATCATACATTTTAGTTGGAATTCTTAACCCTTAGAATTATCTTTACACCCTCATTCTCTAGGTTAGAAAATTTATGAATATATCTCGTAATTTCTAAAACCACATGCTTTTTCATAGCTGTCTTTTAATGTGGCAGAAAACATGCTTACTAATGGACCCAAATATATCTTTAGTTTCTCTGTGATAAGAAGCCCAAAATCAATAAACCTATGTTTAGTAATTAATGTTTCAGTATCTCATTTGAAAATTATCTAGACATTCAGTGAATTTTCTATCTATTGCTTTATTTAACTTAGCAAAACCTTAAGGTTTCAAGTTGCCAAAGAGATCTGAGAAACTTTTAAAATACAATTTCATAAAAACATAATTTGCTGAAAAAAAAGTTCACCTAAAAATCCTTATCCTACTTATATCTAAGTCATTGCTTTGATCATTTGTTTCAGTAACCCATGAAACTTTATGAGACATTAGACAGTCAGCCATCATCCCGTGCTATTTTTCTTGCTGACAAAACTGTGAGATAACATGAAGTTGATTAGCAAACCCAGGGAGTTGTTTATCTGAATTATAATCAATGTTCATAACTCTGAAGACCTACCTATTTTAATTAAACTAACAAACTTCCACAGCTTTTATTTACCAAAGATTATCTGGATTTGAAAAACATTTGGCCTAGCTTTTATATTTCTATGAGTTTTAGAACACCCAATTCTTAGATAAGTACTTGCTTGTTTTTAAGCCAGTTAAGTAGAATTCTTTTACAAATTACTTTTGGCAGTACTGTCTGGAGGTAGAAAAATATCACATATCTACAACATACATATATAGACATATGTAAACATATAGACAGAAACAGAGACCCCATAGCCACTGCCTTAAAATTTTAGCCAAGAGAGACACAACAATACAAAACTCACCAATTTACAAAAGAACAGTTGGATCCAAATTTTGTCTTGGCAGTTTGAATAAGTTAAGTTCATCTATTCTGATGGCCAAAGCCCAATTTCCAAATGCTACCCCCCTTTTTTCCTCGTGAAGGAAATCATTTCTCCAGAGTTTGTATTTCAAAAAATGGCTTCTTGGTCTTGAAGAAGGAGAGTTCGAAAATCTACATTAAAAAAACATTGAGAAAGTATCAAGTTTTCTCCAAGATGGATTTTTGGGGGGAATATTTGCCTATTATCAGAGCTCTGGAATTATTTAAATCTTTCCTCTTTCTTAAGTTCAGGATAATTCTGTTTTTATATTGACAAGCATTTTCAGATGAATAGATGAGGTTACAGGATTGGTGAAGAGATGGGATTTGAATTGCTTCTAGAGTCACATTTCTGGTTTTGTAGAAATTGGTTGTTTCCAGTTTCCCCCAAAATTGAGTTGTTGGCTGAATGATATCAGAAGGCTGACCATACCATCCAACAACATTTTCTTTAATTTGGTTCTTTATCTCAGGAAGATTTCCAACAAGGATAGAAATCAAAAGATTTTTTATATTTCTAGCACTTTAAGATTTAATGCATTATGTTTTTAAAGTATGTATAAAATGTTTAACAAAAGTCTTTTTTCTGAATGTACATTGCAACATTGTACCAGTTCACCTTAGCAGGGGGAATTCTCTGTCTCTGCTTCTATTGGTCCCGATAAGCAAGTCTCCAGCTGAGCTATTTCCTAGCCCTTTGTATGAGGGCCTGGGAAAAATTATGGCCATCTGTTTTCTCAGTGAGGTGGTTTCTTTTGGGGGTCCATCTGGCTTACCTGATAACTACTGTATATTCAAGGATGGGAAGAACACCCCTTAACAGCTGGTCTAGGTCCCTCTGAGTGGGGTTGTGAATGATCACTAATCTTTTTAACTTCGGTCTAAATTTGGTAGGATCTTCTGAAAGTAGAAGTAAAAGGACTTTATAATTTACAAAATCTGCTGCTAAGAGACATGCATTCTTTGCAGTGGGGATCTAAAACATCTGCAAATGACATTGTATGGAAAGGCCTAAAGCTGTCAGAGCCTGATTACAGAGCGGGAGGGTTATGAGGAATAGTAAAAAAAGCCCTACCACCTGTCTTGGGTGTTTCTGCTAAATTAACTCCCTGACTTTCAACATTTACATGAGTAAACTATATACTCCGAGCCTAGAGATTAGGTTGGAGTGTTCTGTGTAAATCTCATAGGACAAGGAAAATTAAAACAGGCACATGGGGCCAGATTTGGAGAAGAGAAATTTATGTTGGGTGTGGATTTTAATTTTTTGTTCTAAGTCTAATTTCTGTCCTTTCATCTTGTTAACAGAGTCCCTAATGCTAGCCATTGTATTCTTCTGTGTCCACTTTTTAACTTAGTATTTCCATAGGTACCAATAGGACAGTTGTTTAGGATGAGAGTTCTCTAATTTTTTTTCTTTTAAATATAGCCAATTCAAAGGATCCATCATCTGGCCGCTGATGAGCAATATATTAATCACAATAGCAACTCAATCTGATAAACCTTTTATAGTTTAGCCACAGTCATGAGAGTATCCCAAAAGAGGGTGCAAAAATGCAGCCCCCCCCCTTTTAAAAGATTATTTATTGATTTATTTGACAGACAAAAATCACAAGTAGGCAGAGAGGCAGGCAGAGAGGAGGAAGCAGGCTCCCTGCCGCGCAGAGAGCCTGATGCAGGGCTTGATCCCAGGAGCCTGGGATCATGACCTGAGCCGAAGGCAGAGGCTTTAACCCACTGAGCCAACCAGGCGCCCCAAAAATGCAGCCCTTTTAGGGGCCAGAAATTTCACTCCCAAAGATAGTCTAAGAAAGTAAAGCCCATCTTTTTTTTTTTTTTTGAAGATTTTATTTTTTGATTTATTTGTCAGAGAGAGAGAGAGAGCACACAAGCAGGCAGAGTGGCAGGCAGAGGCAGAGAGAGAAGCAGGCTCCCTGTGAAGCAAGGAGCCAGATGAGGGCAGTGGCTTAACTGACTGAGGTACCCAGGTGTCCCAAGCCTCCTTTTTTTTTTTTTTTTTTTTTTTTTTACAGGCAGTGAGAATGGTGTAGGTGAAAATGTAGTCTTTGGTTTCCCACAAGAATGTGAAATGCCTCCAACCACAGACTCGCTAATCTGGATGCTGGGAAGACAGTACTGGGATGGGACTTTTCCAGTACTGAGAAAAACAATAAAGATTGAGATGACAAAGCCTCTTATGGACCAGGATCCATTAGGACAAGCTTCCCTGAGAGCTGGCATGGTCAGACAGAAAGAATGGTGGTTGTAACGTCATGTTGTGCATTATTTGTGTACCCCAGGTGTACTAATATCTGTTCAGGTCCTTGCTTCTTTTGGGTGTAGAGTCAAAAGTACAATTGCTGGAGCTTCTGGTAATTCTGTTTTCAATTTTTTGAATAGTGGCAATATTTTTTTCAACTGCAGCTGTGCCACTTGATCTTTCCACCAGCCATGTCCCTTTTACTCCTTGCTCCGTGGCTGCCTCCCCATGAAGAGCTTGGGAGCATTAGTTGCTTGTTTCACATTATTGTATGAAGGACAGGGCCCCCTCTTGCATCCATCTATCATTATTTAATTTGGCATTTATTGCTTTCTTATCCTTGTTTTACTTTGTAATTTTGTTCAGAGGTCATGGGCTAGAGGCTTAGGTTATACTTTAAATCCTTACAAAGAATGCGTGAACATGAAAGTTATCCTTTCTATGTCTTTATTGGACTTTTGTCATTTTTTATTACCATTAATATACTACCTGCCCCTCTGGGCTATCTATCACTGAATTTCTCCAACATCCTTAGCAATGACATGTAAGAAATATTTGCAAAAGCTAAGATAGAAATGCAGCCCCTTAGAGATTTGTGGGAATAAAATTAATTGTAGAAATGTATTTGCTGTTCGGTTAGTGTCTGACTATATAGGTCTCCAATCCCTTACACACTCTTCATGACTTCTAATGATGATAAATACCCATCAGTGGAGTTCCTCCCCATTTTCTCAGTATTATCTCTCCCTTTCGCTTTTGAAATGGTGGATTTTTCCCACATCTCTTAGGTCCCAAACCCGAGGGGGTTTTAATTTCCCAAGATTGTGTGTTTAGCCTGTGAGAAGTTCAAATGCTTTAAGGATTAAGAGAACAGATAAAACAAGTTCCCCAGGGTTCTTTCTGATAACTCCCTTCTGCAAGGCGTGCTCTTCTCCATCACCAATGTCTTGGCCCCCAGCAGTCCCCTCCTACCTTTGTGCTAATTAGCATTCCAAGAAAAGCATCTTGGTGGTGATACAAGCTCAGGAAAACAAAGACTTTCTAACTATGGCCTGCTTCCCATATCACCTGGAAATCCATACATGGGTGGTCTGGGAGTCCTCAGGAGACCATCTTCCCATCCTAACAGGCAGAGATGCACATACATGCAGGTGACACTCTGTTCTCTTATTTTATTTTTGCAATTTCTGTTCCTCATACCACCTCTGTTTTAATTCTTTGTTGGCTTTTCGTAGAAGAAGAAAACAAATCCCCTCCACTACTCTGTAGGAGGGGATTACAATCACTGCTGGCTAATAAAGTAATTTGAATGTAAATTATATAAACTGAACACAAGTGTCTGCATTTACAGTGTCCTTCAAACCATAGCACTTTTTGTATTTCTGCTCTTAGGGATGGAAGACTTTAAAAAGAAAAACAAGAATTAAAAATAAATTCATAATTGGAATCTCTTTTATGCTAAATAGGAATCTTAATTATTGTTGAATAATCAGTCTTGCCTAAATACAAGGGTATTATAAAAATGCTGACAGTAGCAAAAAGGTTCTAGTAGCTATTTCAAGTAGCAGGTTCAGATAGTTCCAACTGAGTCACTATGAAGTTGTTTAATACAAAGAGCTCGGGTCACAGTAGAATTTGTTCGATATACACTCTTTCTTTCTTTTTTTTTTTTTTTAAAGAATTTATTTATTTATTTGACAGATGGAGATCACAAGTAGGCAGAGAGGCAGGCAGAGAAAGGAGGAAGCAGGCTCCCCACTGAGCAGAGAGCCGGATGTGGGGCTCGATCCCACAACCCTGAGACCATGACCTGAGCTGAAGGCAGAGGCTTAACCCACTGAGCCACACAGGCGCCTCCGACATACACTCTTTTTTCTCTGAATGGGGACTGACTGGCTATTTTATAAGTATGGTGACATAAAATTAAATTTTATATTATCTGGCTGTTTATTATAGGCAACTTTTTTTTTTTTAAAGATTTTATTTATTTATTTGTCAGAGAGAGAGAGAGAGAGAGAGCGAGCACAGGCAGACAGAGTGGCAGGCAGAGGCAGAGGGAGAAGCAGGCTCCCCACAGAACAAGGAGCCCGATGCGGGACTCGATCCCAGGACGCTGGGATCATGACCTGAGCCGAAGGCAGCTGCTTAACCAACTGAGCCACCCAGGCGTCCCTATTATAGGCAACTTTTAATATAGGCAATCTTTTAGGGCTCTTTTATCAAATACTTTGAAAGCTTGGATTTTGGTAGAAGATAGTCTATGCTCATTAGACCAGCAGAAATCTATGTATATTGAATTAATAGCCAACGGAACTGGGGTAACTGCTTCTTCACTTGCAAAATGCTAAGCCATTAGGAGGATCAATCAGTAGGGGGTGGTGTAATCCACAAACACAGACTTACATCTGGATGCAAAATTGTACATTTTTTTTTTTTTGAAATGCATTAAAGAGAAAAGCATCCCAGTAGGGGCTTAATAAAGGACTTTCTTTTTCTTTTTTTTAGTTTTTATTTTTAATACCAGGCTTCACAGTTTGGAAACCATTTTGAAGTCAACGTTGTGAATATTAAGCAGGGACGGGAATGAGGCCAAGCTATTACCTGGATGTAAAAATCAGATACTAACCCTTTTCCATTGCCTGTGTGGAAGGTGTGATAAGCTCAGGATGACCGTTTTGATCTTGTTAAATTGGCAAATTTAGTAATAATGGTTAAACCTTATGCAAGCACAAGGGGGGTTATAACGGGTATGGATTTATGGCAGGGCCCTAATCTCCAGAGCATAAACTTGAACCTCCCTCAGGAGACCAGAGCTGTCCTGTTGCACTGCCTTAGACTAAACATGCTGGCGTTGCCCCTAACAACAGTTGCTAGGCGACCTTTGCCAGCATGTGGAAGGGTGCGAATCACTGCTGATCATGGCACTATTTATCATCATACACCAGCAGTCTTGTTTAGGGATAGGCCTGACACAGATATTGAGTGTGCCACATGATAGAAATGTCATGCACACACTAGGAAAGGAAAGCATTTGGAAAAGGTCTGAGAAATCATACATAGCTGTCATGCAGCTGGCATCTCCTCCCTGCCTGTGTGGTTTCTGACTGTAATTTCCAACCCCGTGTTTCAGTTGCATGACAGTATTAGATTACTCTGTGACCAGCCTGCCTCTGTTGGGGGAAGCTTGGAAGGGATGGGGAGGAGAGTGGGCAAGAAATAATGAAGATGTCATTGCTCTATCGGTGTTGGAATTATAACCCTGGCAATAATCAACATCCTACCGTATATTATCAGTGTGCAGCCTAAGTGAGGATATATTTGGAGCATTCTCCAAATCAGTACATGATTTGATTTCTAGATCATCAAGTATCTCATGATGTAATTCACTTTCTGAGGTGTAAAGGGCCCCTACTGCCAAACTAGTTACTCTTTCAAAGATGCTACATCTGTTCTAGCACAAAACATCATGACTGTTCATTGAACAGATTCGCTCAACGCAATCAGAGCCCAAGTGGGTGTTTCCCAAAATCACACCACTCTTTGAGATGAGCAAATGCTTGGAGCGCATCTTTTTCTCCTGTTCTGTATCCACGTGGCCAATCTGTGCAATCTCAAAAGCTGGGCTGGGATTCAAGTGGTTTGAGTGGTTAGATTGCAGATCAATAGAAACCTGCCCGACCCCGCCTTACTTTATCAGTTTTAAAGGAGCAATTCTCAACCAGACTTTCTTCTCTTTACTTTACTTTCCTGGTGGTTTTGTTGTTGTTGTTGTTGGTTTTTTTTTTGTTTTTTTTTTTTTACCAGTTAAAAAGCCATTTTTAATTAGAGCAAATTAAGGTGGTTTATAAATGTATTAATGCCTGTGGTGTTTAACAACCAAATAGCATCTCTGCTTCAGGGCCTTCAACTCTTGAGTGATCCAACTATGTTACCACAAACGAAAAGAAAAGGAAGCATCTCCAGGACATTTTTCTGTGAATGTGCCAGGTAATTAAAATGACAGTAGCTTCAGGGTGAAATGTTGTACCTGCCTTCCTGTGTTCTCAGTACTAGAGTCGCATTTTTAGAAGGCATTTTTATAGGTCACCAGGAGGGAAGAGTAGAAATAGATCAACCAAAGAAAAGTACATTTTGCCTGAAAAAGAAACGGGGAAAAGAAACAGATATTTGAAAGGTCCTTTGGAGAAGTGATGGGTGAGAGGATGTTATTATTTCCCCAAGGAAGAACTAAAGTGGGTGATGATCTGACTTCTGGACAGACTGTCACACTGTGGTTCAAGGCTCTAGCTCTGGGATTGAGTCTGGATTCATTTACTTTTGCCACTTCTTACTGCTGAACCACCTTGCAGAAGATTATCAATCTAGATGAGCTCCTGTTTCTCCCATAAATATAGGATAATAATTATATATTATATGTATATGACATGTAAATGAGATTAGATGACACACAGTATGTAAGGCGTTCCATGTAATGCCTGGCACACTGTAAGCTTGCAGTAGATGAAAGGGTAGTTCATGCCTTATTTTTGCTGTAAATTGCTGGGAAAGAAGATCTTAAGGCAGAACTCTAGAAGTGAGCAGTGAGTGTTATTTGCATGTGGGGAGTGGTGCTTGCTGCTTGCTGCTTGCTTGTCCCATTAAAGACACTCAGCTGAAGGGCTGGTGGAAGTGTCCTGTCCATGGCACAGACCTGCTGCAGAATCCTGGAATGACAAGACTGGAGAAGGGAATGAATGCTCCTAAAGCAGATGAAACCAAGGCCACATCTGCCTCGCTGCTAGGAGAAGTCATCAGGGGGACCTTCAACCAATAACCTTAGCAGCCTCATGGTGTTTGATGCTCACAGACCCAGAGTAAATAATAGATTCCCGGAAGGGACCATAAGTGGTCAACATAATGAATAGCATTTGCCCAACACTTCATAGCTCCTCACATTATCCTATCTGATCCTAGCAATATCCCTAAGACACAAAGAGGGCTGAGACTCTTTCCTTCCTCTCTCTCCTCAGAGAGAAACTGATCCTCAAAATTTGTGACTTGCCCCTGATTAAATGAGTCAGCCTACGAACTATAAGGCCCAGGACTTAGTGCATGTCTTCTGCCCCTTAATCTCACATCCTAGAGACTTGATTTACTGTGACAATGTTTGCTGTGCTCATGTCATGTCCCTTTGTCCCATTTGGCTTCATTGCAGCTGTGGGGACAGTGCCTACATATGCCCATAAACTCACTTTAAGTGCAGAACCTTGGTTTCTCTCTGTTTTATCCTCCAGGATTTACCCACAAGCCTCCTGACCTTGAAGCAGGAAAGTTAACCCCTTCAGAGGCAGCTCTCAACCAATGGAAGTTGGAGTCAGCGGACAGATACCCCAGTTTCTTCTGGTCCCTAAGCAGACAGCTTGGGGAGACACTCTATAAGAATCCTTAGAGGGTCCCCCAATAAGCCTGAGCTATTCTTACCACACAGGAATCAATTTAATAATAAACCTTTTTTTGACTTTCCTTCCTTCTGTCTCACCTGCCTGCCCTCTCACTGCTAATTCTTGAGATTTCCTCTCAGGTAAACTACTCACATCCTGAATTCGGGGAAAACCCAAGCTAAGATAGCTTTGTAAACTTTTAACAAAGAAGCTCTCAAACCAACATAAAACTTTTTTTTTTATATATTTTTAAAGATTTTATTTATTTATTTGGCAGAGAGAGATCACAAATAGGCAGAGAGGTGAGGGGGGTGTGGGGGAAGCAGGCTTCCTGCTGAGCAGAGAGCCTGATGTGGGGCTTGATCCCATGACCTGAGCTGAAGGCAGAGGCTTAACCCACTGATCCACCCAGGCACCCCCAACATAAATCTTTTATAACCAGGAATGACAAAAACCAGAGCATTAGGAAGGTGCCAGTTTAATATTCAGAGCTGCTTTTTTTGTAAATTTTGGAAAATTGAAAAAAATCTGTTAGAATTCAAAATTCAACTGGATAAAAGGCAGACTGATTTTTGCTGCGGATTGTTAAATGAAATTGTCTTCTGTGAAACCAAGTGGACTGTGTCCTTGTGGATTTGCTGTCCCTTAACAATGGTCTTGCCCAAATGCAGAATGTACTGGAACACTGCTCAGGGCCCTTTTGGATTTCATAGAGTCAGTTCCTTTTGCTGGATTCGCACAGAAATGTTAAAGATCTTCACCCACCCACCCTAACCCCACCTCCTGGGAAATCCCATCACATAGCTCTGGGTGGAATGTCAGCAATGGCCAGTGGAGTATCAGGGAAGACTGAGCTCCCAGATTTGGGCATCTCCCCCTGGCTGGGCTCATTCATCCTCACTCAGAGGGATGCACATGGCATGTACAGTTAGAATTTCTGGGTTTGAGTTCAGGAATTTTTTCCTGCTCACTGGTGTGGACACGAGCAAGCCACTTAAGTCCTCTGGGCCTCAGGTCTTCATTTGTGAAAAAGGAGCTTTGATAATAAAGATGTATGTATATACCCTAGGGGAGTGCTGTAGTCACAGAGATGGTGATAAGCATATGAATGTGCACAGAAAACCAAAGAGAATGAAACTAGTGTTAGTTATTAATTTTTATAGGTGGGGAGGGTGGATAGGAGAAAGAGGGAAGAAAGGTGACAAGAATCCTGCTCACTAAGTCATTTCCATCTTGTCAGGCTGCTGGTCCTTCTACCTGACAACTCCCATCTCCCCTCCACCTCTAGCCCCCTTTTGCCCGGCACATCCCTCTTTCTCTGCAGGTCTCAGCCTAAAGGTCACCTCTTTCAGGAAGCCTGTGCTGACCACCCCTGCACTAAGAATCTGTCAGGTGGCTCCATGCCCTTGTACTGCCCTGAAGTTGACCCGTCAAACCCTTCCCTCATTGCCTGTAGTTTGTCTGCATTCTCTCTGGAATACCTTGATGACAATGTCTCCAGTTGCCCCATCCTCAGTACCTAACCCATTCAGGTTCAGCATGCTCAAAATTGGGGATATATGACTAGCATGAGAGTGGATGTGTTCTTTTCATCACAGTGTAGTTGAGATTTTGGAGACCCAATATAGTTGGTCTGAGTCACCTTAACCTTGTAGTAATTAAATATTACGGGTATTGAATTACCAGAAAGCAAAAACCACTGGGTGGAATATTTTTCTAGTAGTGGAATATGTCATTTATTTATGTTTGGGCATTAGAGTTCTTTATTCAAGTTCAGAATGAGGAACTGCAGCCTTTCCTGAAGGCTCAGGAAGCCCCAAATCCTGGAGGTTTGTTCTGTAGTGTAAACTTTACCTATTGAAAACATGTTGATATACAAAATAAATGCCATCCACAACTTATAAAATAAACTTTGTAAAGTAAGTTCCCACTCCATCTAATTTCACTTAGTGGAAGGAAAAGTTTTCATTATCTAGTGAGAAAGGCACAATTAGCATTATGAAAATGAAAGAATCTTGGGGAATTTTGGTGGATATGTCATACGCATCTTCAAAAATATCTGAAAATTTAAATTTGGAAATATTACCACTCTGTACTTAGTGTCTGAATCTTTTTACAGATTTCCTTTAGGTCAGATCACACTCAGTGCAGTTACTGTGTGGTAGCCAATCTCTGCCACGATGTAACACACAGATGCTTTCTCATAACTTTTACATGTGTAGCTCATCTTAATGTTGTATGTATGATAAGTACTACTGACAGAATGATACCTATTGATCTTTCCACCCAATTAAGTAGCAAGGAACAAGAAAGATGTGAAGTGAGTAATTGACGCAGCTGATGTCAAATTATGATCGGTGTTTATCACAAAAGCCTGTGAAGACTCCAAGTTTTAAATGGCTTATAGCTCAATCCCTATGTTCATTGTAGCGCTATCCACAATAGCCAAGATGTAGAAACAGTCTAAATGTCCACTGATAGAAGAATGGATAAAGAAAATGTGGTATATACGTACAATGGAATATTATTATTTAGGCCTAAAAAGGAGGGAAATTCTGTCATGTACAGCAACATGGATGAACCTTGAAGATACTATGCTGAGTGAAATCAGCCAGTCACAGAAAGACAAATAGCGCATAATCCCACTTAAATAAGTTATCTAAAATAGTCACATTCATAGCATCAGTGATGGAATGGTGGTTGCCAGTTGCTAGGGGGATGTGGAAGTGAGGAGCTACTAATCAACCAGCATAGTTTCAGTAAAGCAAGGTAAAAAAGCTCTAGAGATCTGTACAACGTTGTACCTGTAGTCAACAGTTACGGATCATACATTAAAAAACATGATTAGTGGGTACATCACATATTAAGTGTTCTTACCACAATAAAATAAAATCTAAAAACAACCAACCATACCTACCTCATGGTGAGCTGCAAATACGAAGTTTTTGGGTGTTTGTAATTCCCTGTGGTCACTCTTTCTTTTCCTTACCAACACAGAGAAGCAGGTTTAGAAGGAAGGTGTGCAGTCAAGAGCTCTGTATTGGTTTAAGATGCCTGTTAGATATCCAAGTGGCAGTTACACACACAGCTGGAGCTGGAGAGGAGAGAGGTCTGCGACGGGTTAAAAAAAAAAATTGGTAACATTAACATACTCATGTTGTTCAGAGTGTGGGCTGGGTGCAATAATCTAGGGAGTGTAGCTAGTGAGGGAGGCAGCTCAGCCGGGGCTCCTGGTGCATTCTGTGCACCATGACAACTCTGCTTAGCAGGAGAGCCTCCTTTGGAACTCAGGGCTCCTCTCCAGTGTGGAGAGAGGCCAGGGTTTTCCTCAGAACAGTAACGTCAGTGCCGGGAGGCTAGTTGCCAACCACAAACCAGACACAGTCGTTCTGCTACCGTGGGAGACGTTGCTGCAAAGATGGCTCCCAGGACCAGTGGTTTGGTGTTCCCTGCAGTCCTCCCCTGCCTTTGCTCCTGAATATGGAGGTCTCTGAAGCACTCCACATCTGCCTTGCTTCCGTTTCATCTCTATGGGAATACCCAGGCCACTGCAGGACGTGGGGTGACGGCTGTGCTCTGCCTCTCTCCACTTCTGCCACTGCATCGTTGCGTTGCCTCCACTTGGAATTTCTGTCCGAGATCCAGCCTGGCACTTTTAACAGTATGACCAGCTCATCCCAATTTGCCTGGAAAGTCCCACCTTCTAGGGAACAGGACAAATTTCAGTCTAGGACAACCTGGGACTGTCAGTATCCTAACTGGAAGGAAACCCAGAAAATAATTACCATCATTTTGTAAGTGATTCTTAGGTAGGTTCGTCCCTGGCTAGGACCTAAGCCATGGACTCCAGAGTTCTTCCGTGCTCTCTAGCCACTCCTTGTAGAAGGTCTCTGCCCTCTGCCCTTCTGGCTGTGGTAGTAGCCCTCCACCCCACCCCACTCATTCTCCTAACCTGCAGGAGCTCTGGAGCTCTTGTCTTGCCTGCCTCTTCAACAGCAGGCTGGCCCAGTGGTGAGCAGTTGGCTGAAGAAGTCTGTCCCAGACTATGCCACCTCTACCCCCTTATTCTTCACTTCCAGCTCTCCTACCTTCTCAGCGCTATACTCAGCCCTATCTTCCTGCTTTACATACTGACAATAAAAACATCTTCTGGGCTCCCATACCCATCCTTCCCAAATCCTCCTTTAATAGCATGTGCCACATTTTATGTCTTCAGATCATGTGTTTTTGCTTCTAAATCCTATAGAGAAGGCAGATGACCCAAACAGTATTGACCCTTTTCTTACCACCACCCTCTTTGATGAAGTCATTTCTCATGTTCAGATAAGAATAGTAAATCATGAATCCTGTGGGCACTTTGTGCATAGTATCTCTAAATCTCCCAGCATCGCTTGAAACATAGGCTTTATTATCTGTACTTAACTAATGAGTTGACCAAGACCCCAAAACCCTAACTCATTTGACCAAGGTCACACAGGATTTAGGGGGTTTTTCCTAGAAACATTAGTTGTCCTTATTGTTTTTTTTTGTTTTGTTTTGTTTTGTTTTTGTCCTTATTGTTAAATATCATCTGTTCTGAATGTTTGCCTCTTGGATTGTTCCTTTATTTGTTGGTTGGCCATCATCTGAGCTCCTGGCCCATTTAGGGGATTCTCCCACCCAGTATGTAAGACAGTATCTCATTGCTCAGGATGGAAGCCTAGCAGGGCAGATGTTTCGTCTCCTCACTCTTTGGCAGCTAGGTACAGACATGTGACCCAGACCCGGCTGACCGGCTGTCCCTGCCTGCTTCTTTGCATCTGCAGAACCAATGCACCAATGCAGAGACAGATAGGGATTGTTAGAGGTGCTCCAGGTTTTGATGGCAGGATCAAGCAGGCACTGATATGGAGCCAGCTGTCCTAACTGACTGATCATGGGGGACCTTGGTTGTCTCTTTTGCCTTCTAGACCCCTAGCTCTTGTTCATTCTCTAACTCTGGTCCTCAGCCCTCCTCTCAGTTCAGCACACTCCCCCATACCTTTCCAGTAATGCCTTTTTTCTTTTTTTGCTTGAATCAACTGAAATTGCTTCCTTGGATGACAACCAGGAACTCTCCATCTATGCTGCTGAGAAATTGAGGCTGCATTCTACTGATATGAGTTCTGCCCAGGAAAAAAGTATGTTCCCCTAAAGATCTGTCAACGGGGGTGAGGCTGCGGAATGGAGTGGGACTGAGGCAAAGGGTTCTCTTTTGCTCTTCTTCACCATCAGATGAAAGGCAAGTAGAGCAAGAAGAGCATTCCTTTTAGAAAACCCAAAGGATAGGAAAGAAAGATTCAGAGAGACCTCATGGAAGACAGTCACCTGTGAGACTCAGTGTTCTTCTTTCTGGTTCACCTTCTTTCTGGCTCTGTTGGGCTTTCAGTGAGACTCAGATACTCTGTTTTTTTTGTTCTGAGCTGTTGTATCTTTAATGTGAAAGGTTAGCTTTGTTGCCTGTTTCTTAGAAGACAGAAGCGTGAATATAGTTTGGAACAAGGACTAATAACTGTGCTTATTCTATACAGTGCTTCCAAATTCACCTGAATCATTGCCTTTGCCTACCAGATGGCAAGCGTAGTCCCCCAGGCAGAAGAGATCCTGCTGTACTCTGAGACTTTCCATCCATTTCTGTGATTTCAGCTACAACACAGCTGTCTCAGGCTGACTGGAGAGTGGTTGGTAGGAAGCGTACATACAGCCAACAGGGCAGTGGCTGATCCCATAATATATGTGTTTACAGGCATAACAGACATTCAGTAACAAAGCCCCACTGAAGAAACACATGCGCAGGTGTTGACGTTGGTCTGGAAGGTGCATTCTGGTGTGGTACAGGAAGTAACTGGAGAGTAAAGCTCTTCTTCACAATGCAGAGATGGGCGTGTGTGGGAAGATGGGGTTGTTGCCAAAAGACAGCTTATGTTTCCCAGAAATCCCTCCCACCAAAGTGGAAGCCCCATAGACCCAGAAAATGTCATTGTAGTGAGCACAACCACGGGTGCATGACTGCTAAGGGTAAGGGAGTGATACCTTCCACTCCTGTGTGTATTTCTATAGTAGCAAATAACCCAAAAGTAACCAGAGCTATATAAGGACAGTAGATGAAGGTGATAAAATGCTTCAGAGCCTGAACTTGGAGCTGGTTGGGCAAGATGCTGAAAATTAGATATTAGATATTAGATATTAGATATCACAGAGGGATGAAGGCTGTTAGCAGATGTGGAACAATGAAAGCAGCAGAATCTGTTCATACAAGAAAATGTGAACAGGCCCAGCACAGAGACACTTCTCTGGCTGCTCTTGGCTGAAAGTTCCAGCCATCTTAATAAGAAAACAGTAGTATTTAGCATCAAGGTTCAGTTACCGAGTTCTGCTTCCAAAACAAGATGAAGGCCCTTTTGACCCTGGTGCATGGCCCACGTTCACAGGCCACAGCCACACAAGACCTGCCTCCACAACGCTGGAGCCCAGCCTCCTGTGGCTCCTTTCCCGGCCAGGAAGTCGAGCAGCGCTGTGTGAGATGGGTTCCTTGTTGCCTATGAGGAATCCCCTCGTGTCTAATTCATGTTAACCCTGAGATCTCCCTGAGGGTTCCAGAGGACCAGCAGAGAGGAGGAAATTACTGATAAGAATTTTATGTGAACACAGAGGTAAAACACAACCCGTCTCTCATGTTTTGATCGGGGAGATGGGCTGCCTCAAAACTTACAGACTTTTCACCAGGGACAGATCCAAACCCACCCAGAAAAATAAGGTTGCAGTGGTTTGATTCAACCAGTGCTGAATTTCCCCCCTTTCTCTGAAGTCCTCGCAAATAGGCAATCAATATACTAGACACTTATCTTCAGAGATGCTCTGTCAAGGGTTCAGACAAGAAAGATGCATTTCATTTATCTGCTTGTCTGCTCCTGAGCACAGTGAGAGCACATAGTGCTCTGGGCTCAGTCTCTGGAGGGAGTAAGGTAGCTTTCTATGCCATCAGCTTGGGGTTTCTTTCTCTGCTATGCCTCTTGTCACCACAGCAAGGAGGAGATGTTTGAATTCTCAGCAATAGCGAACCGTCGCCTCTCTAGAATCTTTTCCATGTGTCACATTGATTTATTATTTCAGACTTACTTTCAAAAAACATCTTTCTAGCCTTTAAATGTTGAATTAAAACCTGAAACGGATTCTGATTCTGACTTCAGTTGTCCAGATTGCAAAAGCCAATCAACTGCATGACTGTGCAGCCTGTTTGCAGCTGCCTCTGCCTCTGCCTCTCCCTGTGCTGAGCGCGTTCTTTCCTAAGGAATCGAAGCCAGCGGGTCTCCTTCCTCTGTTTTTATTCTTCTCTAGTCTGTTCTTATTCTTGTGTGTTTGCAAAGCTCTTATATTATATCCTGAACTGACTAGGGTCAAAAAAGTGTCCATGATAATTGTGTTTTATGTGAGGGCAATGCCATGAAATCAGATGGTTTTAAGGACATATATTTTTATGCCTTGTTGGAAGTAGAAGAACTAATAACATCAGTAGCAATCATTTAATGAGTGCTTATTCCCATTGTCCTGATTCCCTTTCTGTACATTACCTTTAATTCACAGCTATCCTCTGAGATAGGTATTATCCCCATTTTACAGATAAGGAAACGGAGCCTCAGGGAGGTTAAGAAAGTGGCAGAGGGGGCGCCTGGGTGGCTCAGTTGTTTAAGCAGCTGCCTTCTGCTCAGGCCATGATCCTGGAGTTCCAGGATCGAGTCTTGAGTCAGGCTCCCTGCTCAGCAGGGAGTCTGCTTCTCCCTCTGACCTCTCCCCTCTCATGTTCTCTCTCAAATAAATAAAAAAAAAAGAGAAGAAAAGAAAGTGGCAGAGGATTGAATAACTATTGTGGGTCAGAACTGGGTTAGAATATAGATGTGGCTTATCACAAGGCCTGTATTTTTTTTTTTTTTTTTTTTTTAAGTACTGTACCAGTCTATACAACTCAAAAATACTTGGGATTAGGAGTGGCATTGATAACTCTTATAAGTAGCAATAAGAGTAGCCACAACAAAAAACAATAATAATAACTAGTATTTATTGAGCCCTTACCAGATGCAAGGATCTTTGTGATTTATATACAGTTTTTTTTTTAAGATTTTATTAACTTATTTGACAGAGAAAGAGCACAATCAGGGGAACCACAGAGGAAGAGGAAAAAGGAGACTTCCAGCTGAACAGAGAGCCCAACATGGGGCTAGATCCCGGGACCCTGAGATCAAGACCCAAGCCACAGGCAGACACTTAAACCAGCCGAGCCACCCCGGTGCCCTTCTATATCCAGTTTTTATTCCTGTTTTATGAACACAGAGAGACTTGAGTCCTAGAGCAGCTAAGAAAATTTGCTCAGGGACAGCTTCTGTGGATGAACTTTATACCCCGATCTATAGTATCCAGATTTGAAGTTCTTAACCATTTCTCAGTGAACAAACAGGCAGAAGTGTCCCTACATTAGGTGCTTTTGTCCCATGCTACCTGGAAGAATAGGGTCCCACATTTCTAATTTATCAAATGAGCAACTGTAATGAACCTGCTGTAGATTATAAGGGAGAGCTCCGTACCTTTGCTCGTGCTTTCTTCAGGGATGGGAACACGGTCTGAAGTATCCAGCATTCATTGTCAGTATAATTAAGTGCCAGGTAGGGCTCAACAAGAAAGTACTTGCGGATCTAGCCATCTATGAACCAGACTTTTAAATCTTTGGCTGCTTTGGCCAAAAGGAGGTGGTGGGAAGGTTTTGCTGCTGCCCCAGGGAATGGGAAAGAACCCGAAGGCATATTTTCCAGAGTAGTGCTGGATCACTGAGGGGGCTTTCAACACTGCCTGCCCTTTGCAGCTGAGTATCTTAGGAAAAGGTTTCCCCCCACCCCCGATGAACACAGTAGTTAAATCAGGGGCTAAGAATTACTTGGCAATAATGTGTGTTTGATTAGCAATTATTAATTTGCATTTTAATGACAGGTATAAGATAAAGTCCCCCTTTTTCCCTCACTGCTACAGATCTAGAAATCTAGATCTTTATTTGTACAGATTGTACAAATCTCATGTGGTATTCAAAAAAAGGAAAGGTGATGACTGTATTTACAAGAAACTCTCAGAGCACTTGAGATCTGAAACCTCTCTGACAATTAGATCAGCCTGTCTCTGTAGACAGGGGTAGAATGAAGCAAATTGGATTTTCCACCAATTTTCAAAGGGCATGAACTCAACTTTTGTAGTTCATAGGACAATTCAAGTTTTGATTTGGGCCAGAATGACCCCATGTAGAGAGGACAGGCTAGCTAGATCGTAGGAGTGTTCAGTTCTATTTCATGTGGGACCTCTGCGGAGTCAGAATCTTAGTTTTATGTTTTATATAGAACCTAATTGACATTAAATCACTAGTTTTTTTTTTAAATAAAAATGGGTGTTTATGTACATATTTAGGATTTTATTATGACAGTCCTGTGTAGTTGGCCTTACGAAAAACACAAGATACTTGAATTCATTTTACAAGTGTGTATAAATTCCTCTGGTTGCCGTATTTCCATACCTGGTTTTAGTCTTAAAAACGGCACCACTTAAAGAAGTGTAGTATTTCAAAAAACACAAGTTTAAATGGTGGTATAGGCACGTGCATGCAGACCACTCCCCCCACAACACCTCCACTGATGTAACCAACTTGTGCTTAAGTTGACATGCTTAAACCCTGTGTTGATGCTTATGCAATGGTAAATCTTTGCTTTATTACCTCTATTAGAATTTACTTTTCAGAATTTGCTTTTAAAATCTGAACTATGTTAGTCAAAAGATGACAAAGTAATTTTATCCTAGAAGTGAACCTGATCTACCTCCTCTTATTTAAAAAGATCCATTTTTCTCATTAAGTCATTTTCCCAACATTGGTAATATGGAGGAGGATAAAGACAAGGGAAATCCATAGGAGCAGATAATTCTAGTAGTGCCTGTGTTAGGCTGGGATATGTTTTCATGCTCACACTACGTGGTCGTTAAACTGATAACTCTGGCATACTCAGCGCTTGAAATTGAATCACGGGGCGATCTCAGGGAATCTGGTGAGGGAGTTCTAGAAAACAGACCTACATCCTTGTCCACCCCCTTCTGCTTTTGAACTGTGAGGGTCTGGTCATGATTTATCTAAATGTAAGAAATTAATTGGATGTATTTCTCAATGACTAAAAACAAAACCCCTCTCGGAATTAGTGGTTTGTGTGAATATGAGACCTAATCTCCTTTAACTGTATTACTCCCAACATGTGAATTCCCGTTGGCCCGATCACAGGTTGACTCAAACTTGTTTCATTGTTTGCTTTACAGCAAAAGTCTGCATCTTTACAAATCTTGGCTACTATCGCCCTTTTGTTTTTAAACCCCATTTTCTCAAACAAATCTTATTCTGTATTTTGGACAATACCTATTTACTTTCCCGTAAAAAAAGCAGATTTAAGAACACACTATTTTCATCTGTAAAATGAAATGTTTGTGAACTGGTTTTTGAGTAGGTGGCCACTTAATTAATCACCGAAAGCAGCGTACTAGTGAGAGTGAACGGGAATGTTATTAATAATTACATTGGAACAATAGGCTTAAACCGGGTGGTTCCAATCGAATGGGGACCTATGGTCACTCACTTGTGTGAACATATTGTCATGTGAGTATATAGATGGATTTGAATTCCTAGCCCTGGAGGTTTGCAACAAAAACCACAATAGAAGTCTTCCAACATTATTGTCTACTTGGAATCTAAATTGACTTGATTAAAATTTGATTTGATTAAGATTTCTAGTCAGAAAGCATTGTTAGAAAAAATAGAAAGTTATTATCTTCAACAAGTATCTAGCAATGCTCTTTACTACCTGCTACGAGCCAGGAACCTGTGCTGGGCACTCCAGGGATGCAACTGTGTGTCGGATAGGGTCCAGCTCATCATGAAGCTTGTAGTCTGTGCAGAATGTAGATGAATACATGGATGTCAGTGTTTTAAGACGAGTGAAGAAAGGATGTTGGGAGAATACACGAGGATGACACTTGACACTCTCTTGTGAGTAATACTCAAGCAGAGAGTTTATGAATGTTCAGAAATTAAAAGGGTGAAGGGAGAAGCAAGGTGTTCTAGGCTGAGGGGAGAGTATGTTCAAAGAACAGGAGATGAGAGGAAAGTAGAGGGAAAGGTGGATCCGTCTTATGGGGCGTGTAGCCCTGGATGGGGGGTAGTCTGGCAATGAGGCTGCATAAGTGGATGCAACCTTAATGGCCCTTAAAAACTCTGATGGGGGGGATTTTAACTTTATATTGAGGGTAAGGGGGGACCACTGCAGTACTTTAAAGGCAATAATAGCAAGTGCTTTAGAAAAAGACCTATCAGTCTAGGTGGGAAGAGTAGATCAGGGGTCTGGTGGGGGGAGCAGGAGGGCAGTAAAGCAAACTGGGAGGCCTAAAAGAGAGCCTGGCAGTGATAGACAGATACTTAGAATCAGCAGGAATTGGTAACAGCATTGATGTGGGGGCAGGGAGTTAGAATTTTCTTCCCTCAAAATTTGTGTTGAAATCCTAGCCCATAGTGTCCATATTCACAGGGGAAATTTGACAAAGACCTAGAGAAAAGACCATGTGAAGATACAGGGAACAGATAGTCCTTACAAGCCAAGGAGAGAGTCTTGGGACAGATACTTCCCTCAGAGCCCTCAGAAAGAACCAACCCTGCCAACACCTTGGTCTTGGACTTGGACAAAAGTTTGACATAATATATTTCTGTTGTTTAAGCCACCTGGTTTTTGCTGTGGTGTTGCGGCAGCCCAGGCAACTGATACAGATGCCTACTTAGGTTTTAAGCTTGACTATATGGGTACTTTCCAGGAAGTGGTTTTAAGCAAGAGCAAAGGAGCAGAAGCCCATTGTGGGGGATGGGGTGACTTAGTTTTGACAAGTTGGCTTTGGGGTACTTGTTGACTCTCCACATTGAGAGGTCCACCTGGCTGTGGAACAGTCAAGGCTCAGGAGTTCCAGATTTGAAGTCATTGTGTGTGGGTGGGAGCTGGCACCATGAGAGTGGACATCAGGGAGAACACGACAGGCCAGGTGGACTGAGTAAGCCCTACTATTACCTTGATATTGGACACCTGACTCACACATCATTTAGAGAAAAGGGCTCTGTTATATGTTGTTTTAAAAATATTTGCTTATAGGAATTAGCGTGAAAGGAGATTACAGCAAGACTGTGGTACCAAGGAGAATGGCAAGCACCAGGAGCCCAGACTTGGCTACTCCTTGGGTTAAGGAATTTCCCCTTTGAGATGCTCCCAGAATAGACTCAGAAATTATGACTCAAACTCACAAAGCTTAGAGAGACAATATCTAGCACCCAAATACCAAATTATTAATTTATAATTAATGGAACTGGCAGGGGAACAGATACATTGTCTGCCTAACCAGCCTCTTCTATCATTTACAAAATTGCTACAGAGGGAAACAAATTATCAGAAGGTTGTTTGATACGCATGGAACCAGAACAAGGGGATTGGTTTAATGATTTGAATTAGTAATGAGATCAGGCTCCAGTCACCTGATGTGGTGGTTCCCATGAGCGAGGGGGATTGCCAGTTTGACTGTGGACTGTAGCCCATCCATCCCTATCGACCATCAGCTGGCTGCCCCCCCGCCCTGAACAGTACTTGGGAGGAACTGCTTTCATCTCTACAACTTTCTTTGCTTCCACAGATGATCCACTCTAGTTTTGTTTGTTTTTAAGATTTTATTTACTTATCTGACAAACAAAGAAAGAGCACAAGTAGGCAGAGGGGTAGGCAGAGGGAGAAGCCGGCCTTTGCTGAGCAGAGAGCCCGATGCAGGGCTTGATCCCAGGAACCTGGGATCATGATCTGAGTCGAAGGCAGAGGCTTTAACCCACTGAGCCACCGAGGTGCCCCGTTCTGCTCTGTTTTAAGGAAAACACATTTTGTCTTTGGAATATGAATATCTTCAATCACATTAAAGACTGGTCTTGCTGCCCTAAGACCCATTTGCCTTCTCTGAAATAACTCCACATCTTTATGCTTTAACCCATGTCGTGTGGATTTTAAAGTTTCTTTTCTCTCAATTCTACATTCTTGGCCTTGGGGGTGGGGATGGATGTTGGAGATGAGACTTTGCTGAGGCTCTCATTTAAATTTTTTTAAGGGAGAATGGATACAATATTTTCAAAACAATGATTTTGGTAATGATTATTTCAGGAGAAATGTTTTCCACCAAATTTCTGTAGATGTTGATTTGTAAAATATTCTTATCTGTTTTATATATAATGTTTCACTCTTCTTGCTAATTCTAACAAGAATGCCACGCATCTCTGGAGTCCGGCAACTCTTACTGGGGGTGGGGGGGCACTTCTGTCTTAGGATGTTTTATAATTCAGATGATACAGTATTGTGATGGGGAAGGCAGTGCACATTTCTTTGAGGTTTGTCATTTCTTTGAGACCTTTTGAATATTTTCCTTTTACTTTAAAAAAGTAAATAATGTTTTTCTCTGGGGCCGTTTTTTATCAAGTGCAAGTTGGACTTACAAGTAAAGTTGACAAAACTTCGGGCCTCTCTCTCCCCGTAGCTTTAGGCCAGTGAAATTAATAGGGTATTTCCTTTAACACGGTTTGTCACCCAAAGTCATATGTTCTATGGAGATAAACACGAGTCTCTTTTATACTTGCTCTCTTTCATCTTTTGCTGCTTCTGGATGGTGTTCTGAGTGGGGCCCTGGATGGGACAGCCTAACAGTTGGGATTTTATCCATCTAGGCTTGCTTGCAAGATGAAGCTCTTCACAGGAAAAAGAGTTGAAAATTGAGTCAAGGTGCCATTTTCACAGTCAAAAATATTTCCTCCTAAATGTATTTGCTGGTCTTTAAATTGGCCAGACCCCCAAATCCTTGGAGGTGAGGGAAGAAAGACTAAGTGAAATAAAACACAGTTCTGTTCCCAAAGGGCCTCTGAACTGCTGGGGAGACAGACACATATTTACAAGTAACAATCACCCAGTGGCAGCTGTTCTCAGAGAGCCATAAGATGTTGCCGAGGAAAAGGATGTGTAGAGAAGCCCCTTGGAGGATGGGACAGTTCTGTGGGTGGGTGCCACACATGTGGAAACAGGAACTTTGATTCATAAGACACTGCTGTTTCTGTGGAGTTGGCTTTCTTCACACTCTTGGGAAAGCATGCATTTGAGAGAGGGACTAGTTCTTTCCGTCGGGGGAGCAGAGCAGGCATATGAGGGGCAAGAATTCCTCCTTGAGCAGAACAATGTCTAGTGAATATCACCTGAGGACAATGCCAGCTTCTCAAAGGGAGTAGTTCGAGGGGAAGCAGGGTCAAGCCCCTGCTGAGAATAATCTGTTTTAGGGAGGAGTCCCTAAAATCTTCTCAGCTAGCCTCTTAGCAGGAATGAGTTAGTGGTGGGGAGGGCATTCATGCCACAGGTGCCTGTGGGGTTGAAGAGGAGAGTTTGACAACGAGGATGTAGAGGATTGCCAGGGTGGCCCCTCTTGGCTGTAACTGCCTCAGACAACATGTCCCATGGGGCTCTATTCAACATTTCTCCAAGAACCCCAAAGAAAATGCTTTGGAGCCAATGGCAGTGGAGTCTGTTGCCTTCCAGAGAGCAACTCTTCCCAGAGATAAAGCATAGATTTGGTCTCCAACCTAGGTTTAGGGGAAAGATGGAGGAGGGTTCTCTTTGCTTCCCACAATGGGGCCAAGCATCCCTTGTACCCATGGAGAAAAGATGGCACCCAGGAGAGGATGTTATGCTGACCATACTGAGCAGTTGTGCCTGATCCCCTGAAGAAATGTGGGCTACAGTGATCTTCATCTTCATCTCAGAGGAAGTAGGAATCACCAGAGCAATGATTCCCACCAGTTTATTAAATTTTGAAGTCCCATTGCAATCACCAATAGCCAGAAGTACCACCTGAAAGCAATAAGAAAATAATAATGTTTATCTTCTCAAGATGTTTTACTCTGGTGACCTACCCATTTCAGACCTGGACTTACCTATTTCAGGGTTGTGGTCTCATTCTGCAAGGGGGTTGGGAGCATGGGGGAGGAGCACGAGTTGAATGGGAAGGGGAACATGTGGTAAGAATCCCATTCTGAATGTCATTATAAGAAGTAGCTTCTAATTTTTAAGTATCTGTTCCTACTCTTGATTTAGAACATCTGCTGTTACAGATGACTTCGTTTGTCTCTCTCCTGCTAATCAAATCAGATTCTCCTATCTTCTCTCCAAAGATGCTCCTGATTATTTGGGAACTGGATAACCATCACATACCTTTTCAGGTGTGCTTGGTGGTGGGCACAAGCCCAGCTAGGTATTTGGTGTGCCAGGGAACGTAAAGCAAAGCTGCGCTCACGCTGAATAACGAGACCTTTTGGTAAGTGCAGCTTACTGCGGTTTGCTGATAATTACTCCGCACTGCTGGTAAAGAACCCAAACACACAGGAGTTTTGAATGATTTCACAGCTGATTAATATGCACAAAGAATAATTAGCATCATGTAATTTTCCTTGCCAGATTGATTCTCATTTGAATATTGAAAGATACGTCATTTAAAAATAATTTCATACTTCGCTGATGAACTAAAATTGAGACATTGGGCACATATGGTTTATATGTGCTAGTGGGCAAGTGAACAATCATCCTCTCTCTTAGGAAGCAGGGACAGCAAAACCCACAAAAAATAATTACCTGCCTTGGAGAGAAGCAACCATCATTTCTAAGCCTGTTATCTTGAAAAGGGAAGCTGGGTCTCATACCTCAATAGCTAACTGTGCCCCTTGTGATATTACAGAGGAGTTCGGAAATAAAACCATTGCCATCAAAACACCACAAATTAAGAAAGACAGATACAGTGAGGGTTTCCCACTCATCTTCTTAAGGGCAAATGACTTTAGAGCTATGTAGACCAACATGGTTTTTAAAGAAGGGAGGGTGTTCAAGTCATCTCCCTGGATCCTGCAATCAACTTTTGAGATGACTTTATTATTCTGTTTCTGGTTCTTTCTCTCTTTTTAAAGTAGTCTCTATGCCCAATGTGGGGCTTGAATTTACAACCCTGAGATCAAGTTTTGAAAGCTCTACTGTTAAGCCAGCCAGGTGCCCCTGTTTCTAGTTCTCTTTGTTACAGAGTCTAAGCTCTGTATGTCTGGCTTTCCCTTGCTCTTTCTTTGGCCCCTTCTCACCTCCTGTTTTCCTGCCCCCCTTTCTTATCCTAATTTCCATCACGAGCTACTCCATAACTAAGTTCCATCCATCTTCATCCAGCCCCATGACCTATCACAACTTAGGTGAATTGCATGAGATAGCATGACATTCTATATACAAAAGAACTCGGTAAGCTGTAAAATCTTAAACAAATGTAAAGAATTGTGGTGTTGGTGGTGGGGATGATGCTTGTAATGATGACCAAAACCCAGTGGGTTAACCCTAAGGTTGGTAACTCTGCAGCTTTGAGTTCTAATCTGGGGTAGTTAATGAACATTTAAGCAACTGTGCCTACTGGGTGAAAGGAAAAATTAGTTCAATAATCAAATAAATTCTCTGCTGGTGTGAATGAGTGTGTGGATAAAAAGGGGATCAGTGTGTATAATCTTTAGGAAAATCTCCAACTGTATTTCATATCAGCTTCAACAAACTGAATCATCATAGAATTGGGAAATGATTGGTTGTAGATTGCAAAAAAGGAGACAGTAGAGATAAGAGATGACTGTTTTGGAGGAGACCCTGCATGTCTACAAAGTACCTTTTTGAGAATTTTCAAAAGGTGGTCCTTCCTGCTGGTGGAAGGAGTCCTATCTCAGAAGAGGGGCCCAGACCACAGAGAGCTAGCTGGAGTTCAGCCCCAATACCACTGGGACCAGGTACTTACATGCAGGCCAGCACCTGTCAGTTCTGCTAGGGGGTCAGTAGTGGGAGCCGTATGGATTGGTGTTTGGGATTATTTCATTTGCCTTCTTTTAATATCATCCATAAGAGAGTGCACATTCATTTTGAAAATTTGTTCTGCATAGTAACATGTTGAATCAAAAAAGAAGAATGCAGCCAGCACAATGACAGAAAAGTGAGCAAGTGAAGGGGGCACTTGAGTACATCACATGGACCCATTGTCGGGAAGAGATGAGAACACTCCTGTGTTCCGAGCAGCCAGTAATGTTTCAGGCACATTGCAGACACTTAGGAAATTTATGTGAAAGAACTGAAGGAAGGGTAGGAAATTAGGAAAAGGAGTAGGGCTTGTTGGTGAGTAGGTGGTCGGTGCGAGACTGACAGTTTGCATCCTCTTTTAAAAACCTGACTATCCTCTTCCCATGACCAATGATATTTAAAAAGAAAAAAAAAAAAAAGAAAGAAAGAAAGAAAAAAAAAACAGGCCCATTCTACTTTTGAGCAAACCCAGATAGAATCCCTACTTGGAATTGAGAATGAGATTCCTGTGAGCTTTATCTTGAGACTATTAAAGAAATCAGAAAGGAGCCCTAAAATATTGGAATATTTGGGAAGAGAGGAGATAAAATCAAACATTTTGATTACATTAGAAGTCGATTCCATTGTGAATGGTAAGGATTAGTGAATACATCCTCAGCATATCTCAGGATACTGGAGGGAATTTTGAATAACCACAGTGTGTGTGAAGCTGGTGGGGGTTTCTTAAACCCAAACATTAGAGTTCATCTCCAAAAGCAGCAAATATGGCCATAAGTGTCACTATCAGAAAAGCCTGGTTGAACTTCTTTTCCCAATGGGTATTGCAACAGTAGCAAAACAGGATTTTAAAAAGGAAAACAAATCAAAGCATTTTTTTTTTTCTTCCAAAAAGAAAATGGAATGATCTGCTCAGGATGGTAAGGTTTGGTAGCTGAGGCTGCAAGGCAGCTGGGAGGTGTGGGAAGCAGCAACAGGGACCCCCATGACTAAATCCTTAAAAAGTGTGAAATAGTTAATTTCACAGGAGTCTTTCCTAGTTCTTTGGTAAAACCTAGTGAATTTACTGACTGATTTGTTAATATAGACTGTCGCTCACATGTTTGTACTATTCTTTCAAGCTTTCCAAATAGAACCCAAGCTCTTCAAATAGAACCTCTAAGAAAAGCTTTCAGCATGAGTGGGAGAAACAGCTGAACACCTTGCCAGAGTATTCTGTGGGGAATTATATTATTATACTCAGTTTTATTAAATTTTCTTTCTACCTAATGCTCTTTTACAAAGAGGGAAAGCCAGGGGAAAAAAAAAAAAGGTCTAAAATCACTTTTGTGACTTTTAGTTTATAAAGTTAGAAAAATTACCTTAAAAAAAGAAAATCATTCTTTAATGCAGTGGCTAAAATTAGGCATTCTATAGTCTTAATAATTATATTCTGGTGTTAAATTAACTTTTGAACAATACTCTGCAATTCAAGTAGCAGACGGCGAGGAAACCAAATTGCACATTATTTCATTTTTTTATGAGCAAGAAATATTGGTCCCTTTCAAACCTGAGTAGTTTATATTGATGGCTTTAATTATTTTAGGGCCTGGCTTGTTTTTCACTTAAGCGTACACATGGAATTTAAAATAACTTTTGAGCCCCCAGAATGTATTTATTTTCCATGGATTTTCCATTAATGTCAAGACAATGGCTTGTAGAGTTGATGGCATCTACCTTTTTCCTACTTAACTGGCTGCCCTCATGCCATGTCAACAGTCCAACTGTTGGCATTTTTAAACTTCACATTATTTTTATCTTTAATCTAATTAAATGGCCCATCTTGCTTGCTCTAATTTAGCCACAAAAATAAACTGCAAAAAATTGGGATAGTGTGCTTTTCATTACATGCCTGTTAGCTTTATTGGTGTGATTCAGTCTTACAAATTATGATATTAAAGCGTAAATGAACAAGAAGCTATTTCTTAGATAATTCTTTGTTTATACTTAGGCACCATGCAAAGAAGATTTTTTAAATTATCAGTTGATTTCCTTCCTTTCTGTTTTTCTCAGAATGCTACACTTCTTTGGTTCTGTCCATGTGGTACAATGATGGTGGACTTCGAGATACCTGGGAAATATGTCAAATATAAGGTTATCTGTGGACACTGGAACACTGACTATCAAAACTCAATGAAATATTGACTGAGAATCTAGAGAGATCCTGCCTTGAAAACCCCCACTTTCTTTTTAGAGAAATATGATAGAAATGAGATCTGTGGAAATAATAATGCTGTACAAGCTAATGTATGTTAAGCACTAAGTCACAAATATCTTGAGTTCAAAAGTGACAGGTCATAAAATTTTAGTATAGGGTCAACTCAACGTGTTTGTGGCAGGGTGGAAGGTAGCTAGCTCCGGGGTCCACTAACTCCCAGCCCAGTCCTTTATGGACCCCCACCACCTGCTGTCACCCCCAAAGGGCCATCAGGTAACAATTCATAGCAGACATAGGATTTGAATTAGGCTTTGAAAACCCAAGTTCAGGGCCTCTTAGGTAGAGTTGTGCAGGTTGGGCCCTGTACATCTCTAGCAGGTGCCATTCCCATAGGCTTGGATGACCACTTCCCAGAGGGGAAGACGTAAGGCAGGATTTATAGAGGCAGAGAACATGAAATGATGAGGTCTTGGGGTTCCTTGACTGCCTCTGGCTCTACTTTCCCTGGGTGTGTTTCTGAGTAGACCACCTGAGCCCGGGGCAACCTCCGGGAGAATCAGGTCAAATCAATAAGACCTCACTTCAAGGATGGGCATTTCAGAAATCCTTGGCATTACTAAAACCTTGACTAGGGCTTGAGTAATGGCTCTATTGCTTACTGTCCATGTGACCTTAGGTAAGTTACTTAACCTCTGTGAGCTCAAAGATAATGGTAGCACCTACCTCACAAGGTTGTTGTGAACATTAAATGAGATGGTGTTTATAAAGCAATGATCAGAGCACCTGGTCTATAGTGTCTTGGTTCATTCCAGCTGCTGTAACAGAAATACCACAGACTCCAAGGTGGCTTAAATAGCATTTTTTAAAAAAAGATTTTATTTATTTATTTGTCAGAGAGAGTGAGCACAGGCAGAGGCAGAGGGAGAAACAGGCTCTCTGCTGAGCAAGGAGCCCGATGTGGGACTCGATCCCATGAAGCTGGGATCATGACCTGAGCCGAAGGCAACCACTCAACCAACTGAGCCACCCAAATAGCATTTTTTTTTTTTTTTTTGGTCACAGTTGTGAAGGCCGGCAAGACCAAGATCAAGGCACTAGTGGATTTAGTGTCTGGTCCACAGACACCTCTTTTCTCCCTGGGTCCTGCCACACCTGAAGGGAAGTGGGAGCTCTGTGGGGTCTGCTTTATAAAGATACTAATCCCATCATGAGGGCTCCACCCTCGTGACCTAATCACCTCCCCCAAAGCTCCACCTCCTCATACCATCACCTTGGGGATTAGGTTTCAGTATGAATTGGGGTTGAGGGTTGGGATAAACAAACATTGAGTCTGTAGCAGTATGAAATAACTGTTTACTATTTTAACCATTAGGGTCCTAATCTACCCTGAAAATCTGCATCCAGCCCTTGGTTTGCCCTGAGCAATCCCCCTGAGGACTCGGAGGCCTTAGGGGAAATCAATTGCACTTTTTTCCTTGAGGCAACAAAGTTAAAGGCATGTATCTGGGCCATTGTGAAAAATGCGTTTATGAGCACAGCCCTTCTGGCATTTCTCCCTTGGCGACCATAAAGCACTGTGCCATTTATTCAAATACCATTAAGATCGTTACAGTTTTCAAATTTTGAAATACCTTCTCTACAAACAGCTTGCCATGTTGCCTATGACAAGCATCTGTCACAAAATTACCAAGAGTCATTCTCCTGCTCTCCTACATTGGTTTCAGAACATCTTCTGGTGCTTCAATATCCTCTATACGCATATAAAATTTCTTTTCCTGGTGTCCAGCGTCCAGAGTAGAAGATCTGGCTGAGCTTGTGGCCGGCATTGCAAGCACTAAGTGATTTTCAGTATCAGGAGTGCAGATCTGTTCTTCCATTAAGGGAGCAGTAAGATCACTGGATGCTAGGATCTCAGAACAGACATCTGATACATTCCCCTTCTTCTCTGATAAGGTGGCAGTGTGGGGTTGGGGCAGGGGTGGGGGAACATTTAGGTGAAGCTACAAGGACAGTAGGAGCCAGTCCATCTCTCCCTAGACGTAGGAGGTCTAGAAAGGCAAAGGGTAATGATGTGCTGTCTCTTATAATTAATATTCTCCCAAAGGCTTTCCTTCCTGGGCTGTTAATACAAAGACCTCAGTGCCTCTGAATCTCGGTGTGGTCGCTGCTGAGCAGTCCTTGTTAGTGGGGGCTCTGTAGGGAAGCGGGGTGGGGGGTGCTTTGGAGAAGAGACTGCCCCCTTTCTCCTCCTGTGGGAGGAGGGCCAATTTGGAGCTATCCTGGGGCACTTCTTCAACCCAAACAAAGACTTACTGTCTGGAAGCATCAAAGGGAATGTCTATTTATATTCTAGGTGTCATTTTGGAGCTTGATTCTGCCTCATTATACCACACGGGTTTCCACTAGAGATGAGGAAAATCCGGCAGCCTGTTTCCTGGTGCTAAGGCATCACTGATATATAAAAGGGCTGTTAAGCACTTCAGATTTAAATCCCTCTCATGGCAGCCTGTCTACAACTTCCATTAGGAAATTGAATTATAATATGTTGTAATGTCTGACAGTTTTTCATTCACTTAATTTGACTCATTCTTGTGGTTCTTATTTAAATGTTAAATCCCAGCTCTAAATACTTTGTGGTTTAGGGAATGCCGAAATTCACTGTGATCCAGCCTGGCCCATAACAGACTCTCAGTTGTCATTTGCTTTCCCAGGGACAGTTGGTGAAGCTTCAGGGGGACCCGGAATAAGTAAACTACAATTTTTGTCTCTATAGAACTTACCGTGGCAGGGGAGAGAAGGGTGATTTAAGAGAAATAGTAAATGGCCCTTTATAAACAATATGCATAATTTGGTCTGGTTATTACTGCAGCTCTGTAGAAATATCTGTGAACCTTGGCTTCCTTGTCTGGGAAATGGAGATTAATCCCTTAAGGAGCTATTGTAATGACATAGTAACTAAGAACATAGTAATTAAGAGCAGAGGCTCCCAATCAGACTGAGTTCAAATCCCAGATCTGCCACTCAGATCTAGCTGCTCTGAGTCCTAGTTCTGGAACCCCGAATGAGTTAATCTTAGTTATCCATGCTCTGTGTTCTCCTCTGTCCAGTGGGGTTTATGACAGAACATCCATCAGGGTTGCTGGAAGGATTAAATGACCAAAATATTCAGAGTAGATGTGGCATAATGTAAGCTCCTGACAAAAATTAGCTATTGATATTATTCATGTTCTCACACATTATAAATTAATTTATTTTACTAATACTGATGAACCAGAGAAGTATACCTGGAATAGAAACCCAGTGCTTCTAAGCCAAAAGTCCCATGATCTTTCCCCTATATAATAACACTTCCCTAACATACAAATAGCGATGGTGCAAGACCCATCATAAGTGTGGTCAGTGCTATTGGACATGTACAGACCTGCTGAGAAGCTGGACCCTGATTCCACTGGCTGCATTTCTCTAGAACCTACCATATACCAGAGGCTGACACACAGTAGATGCTCAGTAAATGGTATGAAGGACAAAACTGTTGAATATGAGCAAATAATAAGGAGGCGGGACTTCCTGTGGCATGTTCAGGGATCTAAGCTCAGGATGTCTTGAATTTCAGGTCTGTATTAGGTTGCTGGCATGAGAACGGATTTTCACAAGCTTGGTGTCTGGAGGCAGAGTATGAAAATGGAGGGGGACGCCTGGGTGGCTCAGTTGGTTAAGCGACTGCCTTTGGCTCAGGTCATGATCCTGGAGTCCTGGGATCGAATCCTGTATCAGGCTCCCTGCTCAGCGGGGAACCTGCTTCTGCCTCTGAGCCTCTCCCTCTTCATGCTCTCTTTCACTTTCTCACTCTCAAATAATAAAATCTTAAAAAGAAAAAAAAAAAAAAGAAAGAAACTGTAGGGGAGGAAGAATTCTTTCCTCTACCTCCTTAGGTTTAGTACCCAGAGCCCTGCAAGTTAAGTAACAAAAGGCAGATTAACAGGAGAAGAAGCACAACAATTTTGTTTGATGTTAATATCTAGTTTTTAGGTGTACACAGGGTTCTCACAGAAGAGGAAATGAAAACCCATAGAAGTGGGTGGGACCAGAAAGCTTGTATGCTGTTTTGACAAAGAATGATAAGTTTGTGGAGAAATGACAGGACGAAGGCCAAGTGTTTCAGATTTTCAAGAAAAGTAAATATATGGAAGGATAGTAATGGAAAATAAGGACTCACAGTGTCTTTGTGAATATTCAAGTCGGTACCATCTTTAGTGATAAGAGTTGTCTCCTATTCCTGGTACAGGGGAGAGGAAGGAGAACACCTCCACAGAGGGGAAAGTTACACCCTGCTTCTATGCAGAAAACAGGGGAGAGCCGAGAGCTTTTTCTGCATCTGTGGTTTCTCAGTTACCTCCAGCTCAAAATAGTTTGTATGCCAAAGTGGTATATTTTGGAGCAACATAGTTGGATCCCATTCAGAACCCAGTTGTGTGCAAGTTTGGTTCCTCTTGGATGTTCAAGGGGCAAATCCTTCCTTGTTTTTTCCAGTTTCTGGTGGCTCCATGTTCTTTGGCTTGGGACCACATCACCCCAGGCTCTGACTCTGTCTTCACATGACTTCCTCTTTCGTGTGTCTTCTACCTTACCCTTTTCTTAACAAAGTTATTTGTCATTGGATTCAGAGTCCACCCTAATTCGGGATGATCTCCTCTTGAAATGTTGAACTTAATTACGTCTACAAAGACTCTTTTCTCCAAATAAGGGTACAATTACAGCTTCTAGGTAGACATATCTTTTGAGGGACCACTCATTCAACCCACTGCAAGAGTGTTTAAAAGCATCACAGAAACAAATTATTATGTAAAATAATTTGCCTTCTTTTTTTTACCGAAGTATAGTTGACATACAATGTTATATTAGTTTCAAGTGTACAACATAGTGATTCATACATTACAATTCCATACATTATTCTACGCTCACCATGATAAGGAAAGTTACCATCTGTCACTAATGTTATTACAGTATTATTAACTACCTTCTCCATGCTGTACTTTTCTTTCCTTGTTACTTATTTATTTTATAACTGGAAGTTTGTACTTCTTAATCCCCTTCACCTGTGTCACCCATCTCCCCACCCCAGTGCTCTGGAAATCACCAGTTTGTTTTCTGTATTATTCTGTTTGTGTTTTTTGTTTTTTAGATTATACATTTAAGTGAAATCATGTCTTTTTCTTTCTGACTTATTTCACTTAGTATAATACCCTCTAGGTCCACCCATATTGTCAAAAATGGCAAGATGTCATTCTTTCTTATGGCTGGGTAATATTTCATTGTGTGTGAATGTGTATGTATATATATATTAGTCTACCTTGAAATATGAGATTATAATATCTCCAGCTTTGTTCTTCTTTCTGAATATTTCTTTGGCTATTTAGGGTTTTTGTGTTTCTGTACAAATATTTGGATTTTTTGTTCCAGTTCTGCAAAAAATAGTATGGTATTTTGGTAGAGATTGCACTGAATCTGTAAATTGCTTTGGATAGCATGAACATTTTAACAATGTCAATTCTTCCAATCCATGAGCATTATACATTTTTGCATTTGTTTATATCATCTTCAATTTTTTTCATCAGTATTTTAAAGTTTTCAGAGTATAGGTCTTTCATCTCCTTGGTTAAATGTACTTCTAGTGGTTCATTCTTTTTGATGCAAATGTGAGATTGTTTTCTTAATTTCTCCTTCTGTTGTTTTGTTATTAGTATATAGAAATGCAACAGATTTCTGTTACATTAATTTTGCATCCTGCAACTTTTCTGAATCCTTTAATAGTATTCTCAATAGTTTTTTGGTGGAGTCTTTAGAGTTTTCTATATAAGATATCGTGTCATCTGCAAGTAGCATCAGTTTTACTTTTTCCTTACCAATTTACATTTTTCCGTCCTCCCTCCCTCCTTTCCTCCCTCCCTTCCTTCCTCCCTTTCCTATCCTTTCCTTCCTCCTTTCCTGTCCTGTCCGTTCTCCTTCCCTTCCTTCCTTCTCTGATAGCTATGGCTAGGACTTCTAGTACTATGTTGGGTAAAAGTGGTATGAGTGAACATCCTTGTCTTATTCCTGATCAAGGATGAGGTTAGCTGTGGTTTCGTCCTATAAAGCCTATATTATGGTGAGGTATGTTCCCTCTAAACTCACTTTGTTGAGAGTTTTTATCACAAATCGAGGAAAAATCTTGTCAAATGCTTTTTCTGCATCTATCGAGATGATCACATGGTTTTTATTCTTCATTTTGTTAATGTGGTGTATCACATTGATTGATTTTCAGATATTGAACCATAATTATATCTCTGGAATAAATCCCACTTGGACATGGTAAATGATCCCTTTAATGTATTGCCAGATTTTGTTTACTAATAATATGTTGTTGAGAATTCTTGCATCTATGTTCATCGGGGATATTGACCTATAGTTTTCTTTTCTTGTAGTGTCTTTGTCTGGTTTTGGTATCAGGGTAAAGCTGGCCATGTAGAATGAATTTCAAAGCTTTCCATCCTCTTCTACTTTTTGGAATAATTTGAGGTGAATAGGTGTTAACTCTTCTTTAACTGTTCAGTAGAATTCACCTGTGAATCCATCTATTCCTGGATTTCTGTTCATTGGGAGTTTTTTAATGACCAGTTAACTTTTGTTACTAGTAATTTATCTGTTCAGATTTTCCACTTCTTCCAATTCAGTTTTGGAAGATTTTATGTTTTTAGAAATTTGTTCAATTCTTCTAGGTTGTCCAGTTTGTTTGCATATAGTTTTTATAGTATTCTCTTACAATCTTTGTATTTCTAAGGTGTCAGTTTGTACTTCTTATATTTCTGACTTCATTGATTTATTTGAATCCTCTTTCTTTTTTTCTTGATGTGTCTCGCTAAAGACTTACCAATTTTGGTTACCTTTTCGAAGAACTAGCTGTTGGTTTCATTGATCTTTTCTATTGTCTTTTCAGCTCTAGCTTATTTATTTCTGTTCTAATCTCTATTATTTCCTTCCTTCTCCTAACTTTGGGCTTTGTTTATTCTTCTTTTCTTAGTTACTTTAGGCAAAAGATGAGATTTTTTGTTTGATTGTTTGTTGTTTCTCAAGGGCAGTCTGCTTTTGCTGTGTCCGGAAGATTTTGGACTGTTGTGTTTTCATCTCCATTTGTCTCCATGTATTTTTCTATTTCTTCTTTGATTTCTTTATTGGTTCATTGGTTGCTTAGTAGCATGCTGTTTAACATCCATATGTTTGTAATTTTCCATTTTTTCTTGTATTTCTATATTCTCTCTATATGATATATAATAAGTATTAATATATTATTAATATAACATGTATTATATAATAATATATCATATATATAATCCAACTCTTACTGAAGCTGATCTCTTTATGATTATATAATGCCCTTCTTTGTCTCCTGTTATATTCTTTGTTTTAAAGCCTATTTTGGGGCCAATAAGTGTTCAGGTTCTTTTTTCTTTCTTTCTTTTTTTTTGCTTTCTTTTGCATGGAATGTCTTTTCCATCTCTTCATTTTCAGTCTGTATGTGTCTTTAGGTCTCTTGTAAGCAGCATACAGATGGGTCTTGTTTTTTTAATCCATTCATTTACCCTGTGTCTTTTAATTGGCATATGTAGCCATTTACACTTAAAGTAATTATTGATAGGTATGTACTTTTGCCATTTTGTTAATTGTTTTCTGGTTGTTTGTAGCTCTTCTGTATTCCTTTTTTCTTCTCTTGCTCTCTTTCCTTGTGATTGATTCCTCTTTAGTGTTATGTTTCGATCAAATAATTTGCCGTTACCTGTGAGGTTGGAAACTGAGCACTTTGTATATGTACAAGAAGTGCCTCCTTCTTAGCTTCTCCCCCTATCACCACCTCCCTGAACTTCCATGAAAGAATCACCTACTCTGGAGTGTCAGGAGATTCCTGTTAAATATTGAAGACCTCAGGAGAGGGAATGTGGGAGAAATGCAAATTGTTGATCCCATTACCCTTTACTGTCTCACCAACATGGATCTTCCAAGGATCTGGGAACACGGGATGGGACAGAAGAATATGGATAAGAAGAGGCCAGAGTCCCAACCTGTGCCTCTTCTGGGTAGGATAATCTACTGCATCAGAGAGAGAATTGTTACAGGAAAATATAAGCTAATAGTATTAAAGATAGAAAACTTATCAGGTCCTTACTATGCCCTGGGATTTCTTACGCACATTTAATCCTTATCACAGTCCTTTGTTGTAGGTAGTATTATTATTATTCCCATTTTATACACAATGAAATAGGCACAGAGAGGTTAAACAAGGTTACATAGTCACAACTGGTAAAGGCAGAATCAAAGTCCAGGAGGTCCTACTCAAACAAACAAGTAGTAAGTTTAGTAAAGGGCACATAGCTCAGCCAGAAGAACCACCCTTCTACCACCATCCCTGTATACAATCTGTAAGCCTGGGGTCTGAATGATTAGTCCATTTGTTCCTATATTCATCCATCCTGTTCTTCACCTTGCATTCAGTGAAGTCCTGCTATGAACATAGTGACACAAAAGGTACAAGTGAGTAATTTATAATCCTCTCCCACATATGGGTGAATGACCCCATGGAAATAAATAACTTCGCTCTCTGCAACCTTGCTGGTCAGTAGAGGGGAGGGTGTCCTAGATCATCCCCTCTCTAAGAAGAGCTAGAACCCGTAGTCTGACCTTCCACATGGTTTTTTAGCTAAAGAGATGTTCACATGGTCTCAAATATTAAGTCATTTGTTTTTGCATCCTTCTTGCTTCCTTTAAGATCTTAAATTTTTACCATTTAGGTCTGGAAGGTCATAGGGCTGTGTCCCTATTTCTAAAGCAAGATCCTGGGCCCCCAAGTGGTGGCTGACTACAGTCACAGTACCATTCCCTGCAGATAGCCCAGAATCTCCTGTCCCCAACCCCATGGGGGAAGGAAAGTGGGGTTCTCCTGCCAGCACAGGACTGGCTATCAGAGCAGATGCAGAGGCTAGCCATGCTGCCACATGATCCTGAGGTCCTCTGCTAGGCTTCCTAGTTCCTTGATTTGGGGGGATCTGGGGCTCCTGGGGGAGGTGCTGCAGCAGAGGGTGAGGTGCTCAAGTTGCTGGCTCTTTTCTGTCCACCCTGGGAGGACTTAGTATTTTAACACGAATTTGGCAGTTTCCCTGTGTGCTGGCTGAAAGTTAGCCCTGTTCTGAGTTTTTGTTTCCTACTTGTAAAAGGAATGTTCTGGATTTGGGATGACCAGGAATTGTTCTGGCCTCCATATTCCCAGCCTGTAGGCCCGATGGGCCCACCAGGAAGACAGAGGCCAGGGTGAGAGAAGTGGGAGAGGCAGGCAAGTAGCATCACAGAGGCACCCCTTCTTCATCCCCCAGGCAGGATGTATCAGGATGAGCTGTAGGCTTTTAGGCTGTTGGGATTAACTAGCATCCTCGCAGTTGATGAAATGAGAATGAACGAGTGTGAACATAAAAGGGTATGTGGGTGGATCCGTGAGCATGTAATGAAATTTCCTATTATGGAGGTGACATCCCTCATCAGAGACTCAGGGTAGCCAAGAGCCAATGGTGGCCCAATCATATTTTATTCCTTCCGCAGCTATGACCAGAACCCTTCTCTGTGACCTCTCCAATATAGCATGTGGTATTTAAACAACGATTTTATTATATTACGGAGAGGTTCACACTGTCTTTTTCAGATTACAAAAGTAATATATGCTCCTTTGGTAACACTGAAAATAACACTGAAAATGCAAACAGTGTAAAGAAGGAAATAAAAACCACTAGTAATCTCATTGTCTACTGATCCTTTGTATGTTGCTAACTAGTCTTTCTCTCATACATGTGTGTGAATGCAAATATGTGTGCAAACATGTGTGTGTGCCTTTTGTCACATATGATGACAATGGCTAACATATATCATTCTCCTGCCAGTGTTAAATACAGTGCTAAGAATTTACGGGACTGTTTCATTGAAACCTTACGGAAAACCTAAAGTGAGGGGTACCGTAATTAATAGCATTTATGGGTAAGAAGATTGGGGTTCAGTTTCCACTAAGTTCACATTTCATATACAGGTTTATATTTTGCTTTTGACACTTGATAACAAGCTTTCATGGTATTAAGTATTCACTGAAAGCATGATCTTTAATGGTTGCGTAACATTCCAGAGTATAAATATATTGTTCGTGTAGCCATGTCTCTCTTGAATATTTCTGGTGCCCTCTCCAGCAGTATTCTAATATTATAATTAACACTTTGATGAACATCCCTGCACGTAAATCTTCATGGAATATCTGATTGGGTCTTTAGTTTACCAAAAATAGATGTATTAGGTCAAAGGTCATGAGTGATTTTTAAAGCCATTGATTGGTCTGGATGAAGCTGCTTCCTAGAAACATTGGACCATTTTGGATTCCTATCAGTGTAGCATGAGCCTGTCGAGCTTACCTCCAGTGTTTTATGCAATTAAAAAAAAAAGTTTTATTTCTCCTTTTAAAGACTGTATATGAAATAGCTTTTTAATTTGAAACATTTGGTCTTACAAATAAGAGACAGCCAAGAGAAATAAAGATGAAAGGGGGTAACCAAGCATACAGTTGTTGAATATAAATTAAAATTGAAAACATACGCCTCTAAAACAGAGGAGACAGCTGCAGTCTTTTTTTTGGACATAGGTGGTAGAGTCTTCTTTTAATTTTTTTCCCCTAATCTAAGTGCTGGCTGGTTGTTAGTTTGTTGCTGGGATGGGAAGAAAAAAATGTGAACTTTTATGTTGAGAAGATTATGAGAACTTGTATGTGTGTTTATGTGTGAGTCTGTTAGATCATTCTGAATATTTAGCCTTGAGAATAATCAAACAGGCAGTCAATTGCTGGGCTTCTATTTGCAGTAGCTGGACATGTTAGAAATCAAATAGAGAAGCAGACTGAGCACTGACATGAGGGCTGGCCTCAGGGAAAACCAGCCAAGAGCCAACTTTGTCTGTCTGAACCCACTCCCTCCAGACTATACTGTAAGTCATGGCAAGAAGTAAGAGTTCCAAGAAGTGGGGCGCTTGGGTGGCTCAGTGGGTTAAGCCTCTGCCTTCAGCCCAGGTCATGATCTCAGGGTCCTGGGATCGAGCCCCACATCGGGCTCTCTGCTCAGCAGGGAGCCTCCTTCCTCCTCTCTCTCTGCCTGCCTCTCTGCCTGCTTGTGATCTCTCTCTGTCAAATAAATAAATAAAATCTTTAAAAAAAAAAAAAAAAAAAGAGTTCCAAGAAGTGACAAATTCTGGGATTAGTCATTTGCATTGTTAATAACGGATAGTAGATCCAAGCAATCCAGATCAGACCAGGTGTGACACTCTGCTGTCCTCCAGGGAACTGCCCTAGAGGCTGGTGGCCCCGAATACTCTTTACCCTTATCCTATTTATCCTTGGCATTATCTTTGTTACATTTCAAAGAATGGAAGTGTGAACCTCTAACCACTAAGCATTAGCTGGTGCTTACGCCAGGAGTGTAGGCTGTTTCCCAGGTGAGAGGCTTGCCTATGCTTTATGTCTGGGAGTTGGAATTAGCTCACATGATTACAGAAGTGGAGCAGTCCCCATGATCTGCACCTGCAGGCTGGAGACCCAGGAAAGCCAGTGGTGTAATTCAGTCCGAGTCCAAAAGCCTGAGAACTAGGAGAGCTGATGGCGTAACTCCCTGTTCAAAGGAGGAGAAGGTGAGATAAGATGTGCTAGCTCATGCAGGGAGGCAGGGAAAAGAGCAGTGAATTCTTCCTTCCTCCACCTTTTGTTCTTTTCAGGCCCTCCATGGATTGGATGAAGCCCACTGACACTGGGGAGGGTCACCTGCTTTATTGACTTCACTGATTCGAATTTTGGAAACACTCTTGCAGACACACCCAGAAATAACGTTTAATCAGGGTGCCCCACAATTTAGTTATGGTGACACACACAATTAGCCTTCACAGGGATCGTGGGAAGCTGCTTTAAAGATTAGGAAGAGAAGTTTCCTTTTGCATCCCACATGAAGCAGGGGACTCATAGTCTGCAAGACTGAACATGGTTTCTAAATAACCTGAGTCACCTATGTCCTGAATTCCTGGCATCTGAGCCCCCATCGGTAGGAATATCAGGAACTCTACTGGGAAGCAGGTAAAGCCAGGTGTTCGGAGTGTCAGAAAGCTCATAGGAACATAAATGGTTGCATCCTGGAAGTGGAGCCCCACCATCCTTTCTTTTCCTAGAGAACTTGCTCTGGTGATGGAAATGTTGTGTGGACACTGCCCTGTCCAATAGCCAGGAGACACAGGTGGCTTTTGAGTACTTGAAATGTGGCTGGTGCATCTGAGCAATTGAATCTTTACTTTTATTTTATCACTACTTTATTGTTATTATTATTATTATTATTATTTTAAGAGAAAGAGCATGAGTTGGGGTGGGGGAGACAAAGGGAGAGCGAGAATCCCAAGCAGGTACAACACAGGACTTGATCTCACGACCCTGAGATCATGACCTGAGCCAAAATCAAGAGTCGGTTGCTTAACCAACTGAGCCACCCAGCCCCCCCATCCTAATTAACTTTAATATAAATGGTCACATATGGCTGTTGGCTGCTGTATTGGGTGGCACAGAGGTTACAAGTAATTAAAAGCTCTTTAGTTTTATGGCTAAGAATGTTGAAAGCCCAAATCGTGTTTTACGAAAGCTTGTAATTTATACAGCCTCACAGAAGTAAGGTGTTACTATTTATTCAAAAAAGAAGGATGAGCGAGCAGAACTTTAATAGAACGGCTGAGCCAGAGTCTCATCACAGGGTGGAGAGACAGTCATGAATTTGTTGGAAATGCAGTCAAGGTCTGCGTCACTGTCTGTGCTTTGCTGGGGCATTTAGTCCCTTCCTTCCTGGTTAAAGCAGTTATTTTGGTGGTTCAGTGCTTTCGTGTTCAATAGACTTGATTTTTCACACAGCTGGGTTCTCTCCAGCGTGAAAGCTCTCTGCTTAATCTTCTCGATTTCTCCCTGCTCATCCCGGCTGCACAGATGTGAGCGTGACGTTTTCATCTTTCTCTCCGGGCGCTGATCAAGTATGACAGCTTCTATGATGTGCCCACATAGGAAAATATAAAAATGCAACTTTATGAAGGAAAAAAGAAGGCCCGCCAAAGGAACCCAATGGCCCCAAATGTGGTTTCTCTCCCTTATTTCTTGGTGAAGTGGGGCCTTGTTCACGCAGTTTACTGCTGTGGGAGAAAGGGCAAACCCTGACTCTGGCAGCCCCCCGTGACCTAAGATCACTTAGCCTGTAGTGAGTTTCTGCTCTTACACGGAGCCTCATTATCCGAATTAACCATTTCTGGATGGACTTGGGGACATTGTTAAAGGAGCCTCCCTTTCTTCTTCCCAGTAATTTTTCAAAGCAAAGGCATGTGCTTAAAGGAGAAAGTTGACTATCGAAAGTGTGACACTAGTTTCCCCATTACCAAAAAAGATCTTTTCCATCGGCTACTACTCCTGATAAATGCAAAAATGGAAGAAAGGGGGAAATTGAAAAGGAAAATGCAAAAATGATGGTGGAATAGAGCCAAATGGCAAGATAACACACAGGGCATGTGATGTCTGTGGGAATTATTTACTGATTCAAAACCCAAATGATCCGAACCACAATGAAATGGAAGTAAATTAGCAGAGTTAGTGTCTGTTCTGTGTGCAATCAGAAAGTGGCAGAAGCCACTTGGCTGTGTTATTGTTGATGAACTAGTATCATCAACTAATATCATAGGCGCTTACTTTCTAGGATCCAGATGCTTTCCAGAATCTAGTATGATCTTGAGTCAGCTGTTCATTGGATGTCCCTCTCCCCATTCATGGGTGTGATAGTGCAGTTAGAAACACCCAGTCATGAGCCGCAAGGTGACTGTTGAGTCAGAACAAATCAGGTGCTTGGGGTAAGGGGGCAGCTATCATTATGCAGACACCTCAGAGCAACTTTCCTGTCTTCAGTATCCCTAGGGCATCACCACCCGCTGTTCCTGACCAAAGTCAGGCACTGGCGCAGACAGGAAAGCTGCTCCCCGGCTGCAGGCTCCCGCCCACTGCCACCTTAAGGCACACCATTGCCTTGTTTCCAGGAGCCAGCAGCTCTCTGTGGATTTCATGAGTGGTTAGTATGAGGTGTCGGGAAGCAAACCTGTTGCAATAATGCCTCGTGGCGCTGGTGTGGAGAGAACCATAGCCCCTGGAGGTCTTGGCCAGTCACCCCCAACCCCCTCTTTTCTTAGGGTGGCTTCAGGGGCAGCTGCAGAGAAGAGCAGCAGCTCCCTTGGTTTGGTGAGGAGCCTCTCTCCTCTCAGGCCACACTTTTTGCTGGACATAATGAAAAATAAGTTTTAAGGTCATTGAAGCGAAAAGTAATTCTAGGGACGGGCAATATTAGGATAACTCAAACGTGGTTGTCACCTTCTGAGACACTTGTATGACTTCCCCCCCTAGCCAACTCTGAAGCCATACTCAGAATTGTTTGCCTTGGGGCCTCTGGGTGGCTCAGTGGGTTAAGCGTCTGCCTTCTGCTCAGGTCATGATCCCAGGGTCCTGGGATTGAGTCCTACATCGCTCTTTGCTCAGCGGGGCATCTGCTTCTCCTTCTCCCTCACACTCCCCCAGCTTGTACTGTCCTGCGCTCTCTCTCTCTCTCTCTCTGTGTCAAATACATAAATAATTTTTTTAAAACTAGTCTGAGAAGCCTGGAGGTAGAGCCTCCACGGAGCTGAAACTCAGACCTCTGAGAAGGGGGCCCTGTTGTGCCAGGGCATCTGGATGCTAACATCAGGGGGTCTCTGGGCTTGGACCTTCATTTCTGAGGAGGGTATGGTGTCTTTAAGTTTGTCATCACGAGGCTCACGCTGCTGGTGCTAGAAAAACTGCAGAGTGGTTTCAGCTGCTGCTAGACCGAGATGCTCTGGCAGGTGGACGCAGCTGGACTGCAGTGATGCAGAAGGGACAAGAGGCAGACAGGAAGAAGTGAGCCTCTTTCCCCTTGCAGATTTGCAGGTTTCCTCTAGTTTCCCAGGTGCCCAGCGCCTCAGAGAGAAGCAGATGGTCAGGCTGATGTGGAAAGCAGCCCAGGCATCAGGAGGAGGTGTCTGGGAGGGTGGATTTGAAACAGAGAAACAAGAGATTAATTACTGGTGTGGTGAACCATACAGATCTTGTAGAAGGTTCTATGGAGGTGTCTGAGAGGTGATTTACATTGCAGAGGGGACATTGAGTCCCTTCCACCCAGAACAAATGCCTGCAAAATCTATTTCCCTTGGCCAGTATCTTCACCTTGGACCCCTTCTACAGCTACCTCCTCATTTTCAAAATGAACCACACTGTTACCTGCTCTAATCTTGCATACCCTCACTGTCGCCCTGCTAATAAAAATGATCTGTCTCTCCCCTAGAAGGTGAGAGAGGTTCACACAATCTAAAAACAGTATCTTTGGGGGTGCCTGGGTGGCTGAGTCAGTTAAGTGTCTGACTTTTCATTTCAGCTCAGGTTGTGATCTCAGGGCCATGAGATCAAGCCTGGCACTGGGCTCTGTGCCCAGCATAGAGTCTGCTTGAGATTCTTTTTCCCTCTCCCTCTGCCATTGCCCTGCCCCACTCACTCTATAAATAAGTAAGCAAGTAAAATCTTAAAAGACCTTTTCTTCATATCAGCAAAAGATAATAAAAATGAAAGGTTAAGATTAAAATTTAAAAATTGCAATAAGAGTAAGTTAAAAGAAACGAGAATACAAGAATAGAGAAATGTCTAACTAACTTATAAGGAAATTAGTGAAATATGCCAAAGACAAATACTGCATGATATTGTTTATATGTGGAACCAAAAAAGAAAACATATATGAGTCAAATTTATAGAAACAGAGTAGAAAAGTGGTTGCCAAGGGGAGGGGAAAACAGTGGTAAAAGGAGACAGACTTGCAGCTCTAAGATGAATAAGGTCTGGGGACACCTTGGTGGCCTGATTGGTTAAAGGTTAAGTGTTGGACTCTTGACTTTGGCTCAGGTGGTGATCTCAGGGTCATGAGTTCGAGCCTGGCATCTGGCTCCACGCTTAATGGAGTTGGTTTCTCTCCCTCCCCCTCTGCCCCTCCCCCTGAGCTGTCTCTTTCTCTTTCTCAAATAAATAAATAAAAACATCTTAAAAAAAAAAAAAAGATGAATAAGTTCTGAAGAGCTCCTGTAAAGCAGGATGACTGTCGTTGGTAAGACTGGGTTATATAACTGAGCTTTGCTAAGAGAGTAGAACTTCAGTGTTCTCACCAAAAATAAGTAAGAGAATTAAAAACCTAATACATATTTGAGTTAATGTAAAACAACAAGGATAATGAAAGAATACTACCTACCGTTTTTCAGGCATTTAAAGAATGAGTGACGGGCCCCATGCTAAGTGCTTCCACTGTAGTGTTTCACTTATACCTCCCACCGCCCTGTAAGGTGGGCCCTCTTAGACCCCGTATTTCATAGGTTGGAACCTGAGACTTAAGAGCATCCTCACAGCTCATAAAATTATGGAGCTGGAATTTAAATTCAGCTAGATCTGTCTAGATGCAGAGCCCAAGTTTTGTAGGAAAGTTCCAAGATAATGAACAGTAGAAAGAGGAAGAAACACATTAATCAGTGCCTATAATATTAGTGAGATCCCAAAGTAATGATGAGTTAACAATTTGTTCAATAAAACATACTTGTGATAAGATAAAATGACGGCAAAATCAGAGAAGAGGATATGGAGGAAATGGGAGGAAACAAAATAACAAAAGTCAAGGATGTGGGGAAGTTATAAAGTCCCCTGTGAAACAGGCTCGCTCCCCAGTGGCCTCTCTATCCCTGCCATCAAGGCCCCTGGTCACTAAGCCTTGAGCATCTCCTCTGCCCTTTGCCTCAATCTTAATGAATGAGCATGGGTCCCTTTGTTAGGCCTTGCTCTTATCTGGCCTGACAAAGAGGACTTCCCAAGCAACCTTGGCCTATCAGCGGCCCTGGGCAGCCTGGTTTGACTTCTGTGTGTCCCACTGCCTCATCGTGATGGCTTGGCCCTGCCTCAATATCCCAGGCCTCATCAGCTTATAGGTCTCGATGAGGCCATCTGACATTAAGACTCAAATCTTCCTCACCCCAAGACTCCATGCTTATACAGTCCTGGCAGAGAGCTGCTCTTCGAGGAATCCCAAGGAAAAGGCTCTTCCCCCATGTCCAGGCAGCCATGCCTCACAGGCACCTGCTGCTTCAAGCTCTGTCACTCTGTCCTCTCTTACCCTCCATTGGGAGTACTTGGAAAATCTGGTGATCCCAGGATGCTCCGCAGGCACATTTTCTGAAAGGATGTATTTTGCTGGACTGAAAGTGAGCATCAGAAAGCAACCACAATGGCATATTCTATCTTGCAGACTCCAAATTCACCAAAAAGCCAGAGTAGAAATATCAGGAAACAGATTGAGCTGGAATGACATGGGTTTGGTGGTGAATAAGTAGGACTTTTCTGTCTCTTTGAGATGGTTTGGGCTACTTGTTTCCCAAGGCTTACATCCACGTTATCCTTGTTTTCTAGGGTTAGTAAGATATAGACATTCAGGCATTAGCAGGAAGTTGGCACTTTAGACAGCAAAGTTTGCATGTGTTACAAATAACTTCAAAGCAGTGTCCTGGTTCTAGATAGGTATGGCCGTGGGGGGGCACCACTAATTTTGTCTTACTCAGCATTACTTGCTCCTTCTCTCACTGCAAAATAACAAAAAAATAAAAAGATAAGAATAAAATATAAAAATAAAGTAATATAATGGTATAAGATAATAGTAATAGTAATAATATAAACCTTGCCATAACTAAGGTGACTATGTGTCCTATTTGCCCTGAATAATGTTGATTTATTTTTGCTCCATCATTACAGGGCCTCCTTTCACCCTTGAAAGTTATCATAGCACAATAGCCATAACACAGTAAGTGGGGGTCCCATTTTGTTGATTGTATAAAATATGAGGTTTCTTACTTGGGAGGATAATGCATTTTAACAAGTGAGGGGTCAGACAGCAGAGTTTGAGTTGCACTCTTGTCCCAGTCTTGTTGTGGCGCCACCTGGTGACAGCTTTCTGACTTAAATGTCCCTAGGAACTCTTCTGAGTATTGTGACAGACTGAGACATGAATGACAGTAGCAGCAATGCTAGGATTCTCCCAATTAGTTGGTTTCCAGTTCATGAAGATTGGGTTGGCAGACTCCAGGGATTACATCCACCCATCCTAGACAGGGTTGTCTGCCTTCGTTGCCTGGCCTTGGCATCCCTTTACCACCATCCCTCCCCTAGACAGGATTGTTGCCCACACCATTTAGGGAATTAGGGCTAGACACAGAGGATGGAGAAGAATTGCCTACCAACCACTTTGTATTTGAATTCAAGTTATCATAGTTAGCACCATTAAGCGCAATAACAGTTAACATTTACTGAGAGGTTTCTTTGGTCAGCAATTAAGAAAGGCATTTCTAGTCAAGCACCAAATCAAGATAAGCAGAAGTACACTATAGACTCTGTTGTGATGCACTTTCCAACCCCACTGAGGTCCATGGCTCTCCATATCTATGATATACTTAGGAGATACTATTTTGGTTTGTGCTTGAGGGTTTGGTTGGTTGGTTGGTTGGTTGGTTTTGGTCCTTTATAAAAATAGAGCCTTCAGATTTTGATTTCCTTTTTTTTAAAGATTTTATTTATTTATTTATCTGACAGACAGAGATCACAAGTAGGCAGAGAGGCAGGCAGAGAGAGAGGGAGGAAGCAGACTCCCTGCTGAGCAGAGAGCCCAATGCGGGGCTCAATCTCAGGACCCCAGGTTCACGACCAGAGCCGAAGGCAGAGGCTTTAACCCACTGAGCCACCGAGGAGCCCCTAGATTTTGATTTAAATTGAATTTTAGGCTTTGATTTGAAACTTTCATGTCTGTTATATGCCCCAAAGTTATTGGATAATAGGCACATTTTAATGTTTTGCAACATATCTGGAACTGGTGAAGCTTGGGCTGTTGGGTTCATGGCCTAAGTTCAGCCTGGTGAGGGCCTTTGGGCTCAGCCCTTGAAGGGGAGGTCATGTTTGAATAGAAGTTTGAGTTGATCTTAATTTCTGGTCTCAGTTGCCCCAGTTATCCCAGGTTTGTACTAATAAGATCCCTACCATATTCCCCTTAAGCGTGTGCATATGCCTTTGTGTGTGTGTCCACCTGTGTACATGTATGCATGCACGTGTGTGCGTGTGCACTTGTCATGCTGGAAGCCTTGTTTTTTGCTTTTGTTTTTGTTTTTGAGAGAGAGAGAGTGCATGCATGATGGGGAGAGGGGTAGAAGGAGACTGAGAATTCCAAGCAGGTCCCATGCCCAGCACAGAGCCCAATGTAGGGCTCTATCTCATGACCCCGAGATCATGACCTGCATGGAAATCAAGAGTCTGACAGAGCTCAACTGACTGAGCCACCCAGACGCCCCCTTTGCTGGAAGGCTTTACCATAAGAATCAGAATATGTTTTTGCAGTTCCTGGCCATATTGACTGACTTGCCTTCCTTGGGAACGTCTTTGTTGAATCTCTGCCTCTACTGATCTTTCATACAAAGCTAATAGACAAAACAGCTGCTTTCTGAATATTCTGAATGAAAACTTTCAGTGTTGGAAAGTGGTAAAGAACAACTTGGTTCAGATTCTTAGTTTGTATTTTTCCACATAGGCACAAGAAACTGAGAGTGTAGACAATTGCCACCTTCCTCCGTATAGATTCTCCTGGGCTGTGCACATCCTGGAGAAAGCACCTCATTCAAGGAGTTGCGGTTGTTATTTTTTCTAATCGGATATGCCCTCAGAAAAGGAGGCACTTTCCCTCTGGTCTTCTCAGTCGTGAATATTACCACCTCCGCTCCTGGCAGTTGTGTATGAAATTGATTGGACCCAGCTTGACTCCACCTGCAACACGGGACACCTGGAGATCTCGCAGCAAGAAGAGTCAGCCTTGATGTTCAAAACTGAGCAAGTTTATTTATTATCTGAGGAGAGAACAGAATAAATGGAGAACCTTAGGGAAATAATTTTTACAGGTACTTTTCAATCTCTAACCGCAGCGTTGAGTCCCTCTGCTATTTCCTGATGGTAACTGATTTTTTTTATGCAAGGAAGCACAGGGGAGATGCTTTATTTCTGTGAGAAAGATTTACTTCTCATGCAGATACGCTTCTCTCCTAGGTATGTTTTTCTTTTTAAATTTCACTGAAATGCTGGGCCAGATTTTGGAGATTTGGTTTCCTGTTCTTGCTCCATTTCTAATTTACTGCAGTATAATAGGCAATATCCTTAACCCCTCTGGGCTTTTCAGTTCAAGCAAAAATAAAAATTAGGACATCTAGCCTACAGAAAAAGGAATGTCAAGGGAATATGGTAGATTATTTTTAATGTTTGGAAGAAATAAATAACTGATACTACTAATAATAGTTCTCGTTGTTCTATTTAAACCTGTCCTGAGAATAAGAATTACTCTCTCACTTTTAGGGAATGAGGAAAAATAAAAGTGAGCAGAGAGATGATTGTGTTCATGCTTTGACCAATCTAAAGTAGAATAGGGGCATTCCTCTACAAAACCAGATGTGGTTCATTATTTTCATCGAACAGTATCTGCAGATCAGATGAGGCATTTTTCAAAGGACATTTGAAATATAAATAGAACAATGTTTTTTTGAGAACAAAAAGAAGGTTTTACATTTTGTTTAAGGAGATGAGAGAAGGAATCATGAAATACAAGGTTTCAGAAATGTCTTCCTCTTGACATGTCAAAAATTAAAAGTTCCTAAAAATAAGATCCCTCCTAGTTTTTTTCACCATCCCTCCCACACTGCCCAGCCCAGCTCTGGGAGAAGAGAAAGAGCTCAGTGTGTGCTTGACGAATCAATGAAGAAGGGTGTAGAGGGATTACTGAAACAAAGTGGGTATTATGGCATCATCTCTGTGCTGTGTTGTTTGTTTATTTTTGTCCTAGAATTTCATGGTAGGAAATCTGGAAACTGGAGATAAATATAAAATTAAAAAATAATAATCACAGAGGATCCTATTGTAAATATTTTGGCATACTGCCTTCTGTTTTTCAGACACATATGGATGCAGACACATCCACTCACACACAGGCACACACAGACACACATATGTGTTTGTGTATAAGTGTATACCATTTTTATAACTTGACATCATAATATGTAGTTGTGATTAACTGTTGCTTCAATTAATTCTGTCGTGAGTACTTTCTCAGGTAAAATACTGTTTAAAAGTTGATTGGATATACTTTGATATAATTACATTTTCTTGCAGGTTAGACATTTAAATTTTCACCGTAAAAATGATTCCATAATAATTTCCCTGTATGTAAATATTTATGCCATCTTAGATGACTTCCTCAGGATAGTTTCTATACATCGAAGGGAAGGCCATTTTTGAAGCTTTGATTGACTTTGTCACACGTTCACACGTTCACTGACCTCTTGTATTTCTCCTTTTACCTAGTCATGGCTTCCCCCTACAGGTGTCTGTTTAACTAAGGAAGATGAAACTTGTCTCTCCTGTCTGGAAGTGCACACAGCTTGTTTCGTCCCCCGGCACCTTCTGGGGATATGGCAGGTCAGAGAGCAGCTTTAGAAGTCTATGGAAGAGTTCCTGGAGCTCTCAATATTCTCCAGCTTAAAATGTGGCTATTAGTTCAGTTGTTGTGGATAATAATTGGGTGGCTCCTCAAAAAGTTAAATGTACAATTACCCTATGACCCTGTAATTCCACTCCTACATATATACCCCCCAAAACTGCAAACAGGTAGTCAAACAAACACATGTACATGCATGTTTATAGCAGCACTATTGACAATAGCCAAAGTCAGAAACATGACCCACATGTCATCTGCTGATGGGATAAACAGATTATGGCATGTACATGTAATGGATATCATTCATAAGAAGAAATAAAGTACTGATGCATGCTATCACATGGGTGAACTTCAGAAAACTTTCTGTGAAGCAAAAGAAGCTAGATGAAAAGGGGTCACATATTATATGGTCCCATTTATATGAAATGCCACCATAAGTGAATCTTTAGAGACAGAACGCAGATTGGTGCTTGTCAGGGGCTGGAGGAGTAAGAAGCAACTGCTTACTGGGTACAGCATTTCCTTTTTTTTTTTTTTTAAATAATTTAGGAATCCTATTTTTACTTATGTCTAAGCTTAGAGGAGAAGAAACTAATGAGAACAACTATTATTCTGTGTTTTCCCATGACTTATTATTCAATAATAGATTTCTTTTTTTTATTGAGATATAATTGACATATAACATTTTACTGGTTTCAGGTGTGCAACATAATGATTGTGAGAAGATCACAGTAAATTTAGTTAACATCCATCACCACATGTAGTTACAATTTTTTTCTTGTGATGAGAACTTCTAAGATCTACTCTCTGAGCAACTTTCAAATATGCAGTACAGTTTTATCAACCATAGTCCCCACGCTGTATGTTCCATCCCCTGGAATTTAGGACCTTTTCATCCCCTTCACCCATTTCACTCACCTCTCACCCAACTCTGACAACCACCAATCTGTTCTCTGTATCTGTGAGTTTGGTTTTGCTTGCTTGCTTGTTTGGTTTTTTTGTTTGTTTGTTTGTTTACATTCCACACATAAGTAAGATCATGAGGTACTTGTTTTTCTCTGGCTGACTTATGCCACTTAGCGTAATGTCCTCTAGGTCCATCCATATTGTCACAAACAGCAAGATACATGTTTTCTTTACCCGTTCATCCATCAGTGGACACTTAGGTTGTTTCCAAGTCTTGGCTGTTATAAATGGTGCTGCAGTGAATATGGGAGTGCAGACATCTTTCCAAGTTAGTGTTTTCATTTGCTGTGGATAAATACCCATAAGTGGAACTGCTGGATCATATGGTGGTTCTATTTTTTAATTTGTTGAGGAATCTGCATACTGTTTTCCACGGTGAGTTGCCCCAATTTACATTCCCACCAGTGCACAAGGGTTCTCTTTTCTCCACATCCTTGCCTTGTTATTTCTTGTCTTTTGTTAATAGTCGTTCTAGTAGGTATGAGGTGATATCTCATTGTGTTTTGATTTGCGTTTCTGTGATGATTAATGATGCTGGTCACCTTTTCACATATGTTGGCCATTTATATGTCTATTTTAGGAAAACTGTCTATTTAGATCCTCTGCCTATTTTTAATTGGTTGTCTTTTTGTTACTGAGTTGCACCTTTTAAGGTGATGAAAATTTTGGAACTAGAGGACTGTGGTGGTTCTACAACATTATGAATGTACTAAATGGACTGTTAACTTTAAAGTGGTTAATTTCACATTATGTGAATTTCACCTCAACAAAAAGAAGAAAATCCAAATGCTAGGGTGCACCTTTATGCATATACCTAAGTGATCACAGATCAGTCTAACAGCAAACTGTGAAGTTGGAACATTTGGCAGGGATGGAGGTGATGCATGGAGGATTGAGCTGGAGGATGGATGAGTGTATTAAATGGGACTATGGTCCATTCATTTATAGACATAGAGATGTGTTTAAAAATCATCTGAAGCAAGAGCATGTTCTTCACGAGATCATGATTGCCAGAAATCTTATTCAGACACCAAAAAAAAAAAAAAAAAAAAAAAAAAAAAAAATTAGCCATGGTTGGCCCAGCATGGAATTTCTGAGCACAGTATTTAACTTGACCTAGATATTGACAAGGACAACAATGCAGTCCTTGATGTTGAAATCAGCAAATTAGGTTTTTATTCTTTATCTCTTTTTGTGGCATTACTCTCTGTGCAAATGTGTTTAGTTCACATCGCTACATACCTACAGCATATTGGGGGGTGATTATAGACCTGCTAGTAAATAAATAAATAAATAATCCTCTGGAGATTCTTGTGACCCCTGGAAGAAAAAGTTGACTCAAAAATGCTTAAACACTTTTTCCAGGAATTCATTATGCTTTTAAATTCAGTAACACAGTGGCAGGGATGTCAGTTCCTGGAAGGTCACAGATGAAAGTCACAACTTAGTAATACCATACTCACCGATGTGCTGGAGTTTATTGTCTAATAATGTGGAGAGAGCAAGGCGGCACTTCTTTGGAGAGGTATAAAGAGGGAAGAAAATAAATAAACCGAAGAGATCCTGAAACTCTCTTAAGGAAAGGGGTTCAAAAAAGAATGCTCTTACATAGTCCAGAAGCTTTGAAGAGTCTGGTGCTGGATGAACAAGGAGGATGTGGAGGACACTTACCACACAACAGTGTACTAACTTAACAGCTTTCCTTGAGCAGAATTTGTATTTCCTGGCTCTGTATCCACAATTTCCCTTTTTCTTTCTTCTAAGTTAACTAGGTTGTAAGAGCTGTTCCCTTTAACAGCTGATCAATCTCTTTTAACATCTTTCAGACTAGATAAACAACATATTTGGGAGCATGTGTGTGCATGTAGACACTTATATCCAAAATGTGGCGTATACAGAGTTAAACAAAATCCTGTTAGCAGTTCTCCTGGGGGAAAGTGGAAATGACACACCTATTATTCCAGATCCAGAAAAAGATTTTCTACAAAGCCTGGCAAAGTCAGTAAATGGGGATCACCTTGAATGATAAGGGGATGGTAACTTGAGAGATAAAGAATCACCAGGGAAGCAGCAATACACCTTTGGCTGAGGCTCAGAACTGTTCATTATTAGCAGCTACGGCTTAAAATGTGATCAGTTAAAACCAGTGGCGATTAAGACCAGGATGACGTTTTGACTAGGGATATGAAACATACAACCAGAGAGAGTCTGGGGGACACAGAGATAGGCAGCCAGTGAGAAAATAGTTTTAAGTATAGAATAAAGAGAAAATAAACGGCACAAATGAAGCAACATCTTGGAAATAAGTACATAAAGAGCTGCAATCGCTTGTAAGAAGACAGTGCATTTACCAGAAGAAAAAAAATCCAGCCAGTTGAACTGAAAAATCCCATCTAAATATGAAAGCAGGGAATGTATTCTGAAGCTGGAAATACTCATCAGTGTGTTAAATGTCACACATTCTAAAAATATGAGATATATTTCAACAGCCCTATAGTTAAAGACTGATGATTGGAATTTTGCTTTTATGATGCCATAGCAATTCAGATGGTTCTGAGGTTTCCATAGCAACAGCCTGATGCTACTTTTTGTTCTGTGTAGTCACATGATGCCTGATGTACTGCTGCACAGAGAAGTAGTTGGTTGTATTTCCTAATTAGTGACACGGAGACCAGGGGCCACCACGAAGGACTTCTATTCCTGTTGGTTCTGAGCCTCATAAACTAGAGCCAGGTTATGATAATTTTTTTTCTGCAAGTTGGCCCTTCTGCTGGGTGTCAGCTTTGCCTTGATGAGCCACTGCTCTATATCAACGGTATTATTGTTTCATGAATTGTATATCTATCTGGATAAAATTCCTTCAAGCAGATAACCCCTTCTAATTACAATGCCCAGTTGTCTTAAAGTTGCCGTCAATATATGAGGGGTGGTCATTAGCCATGAAAAGTGTACCATTTTCATCCCAGGATGAGCAGCAGACTAGCCTGCAAGAGCCAGACCATGCTACTGTGTCACAAAAAATCAGACAAGTCGCTACAATGATCTGCACCCCATTTTTACCATCTGTTAAGGGGGATTGATGACCAAAGTGATGTCCCTATTCTTGCTCAAAGGGTAATATCTATACAACATTTAGACTAGTTTTGTCAAACATGTTTGGGTGGGGTTGTACATGTCAGGAGAATCCCCCCTGCCCCAGGTGTATGTATGAGATGTATCAAGGGGCTACATGGCTTCACTTGGAGTTAGGGAGAACACCAAGAAGCTTGCAAGCATGAGTTGGATATATAATATCTCCTGAGCTCTCATTAAACTTGTGTTTTCTTACTGAGGCAGACTTGGGTGCCCAACACTTATACCATCATGCTCATTAATGAGCATCAGGTTAAGAGTCATCTAAACTAACCTTGACATCAGCTGTTTTTCAGGGGGAGTCAGAAGTTTATGGGTTCTAGTCCTAAGTGACAACAGAGACATTTGTTATCCTGGCTGAATCAATTCACTCCTTTATGTTATTTTTCTTTATATGAGAGGACATTTATAAAAGAGCAAAAAATGGTACCTTGTATAAGAAGGTAGCCAATCAGTCATTGTTCACCTTCCTCCTCTTATCCCTTTCTTCATCTAAAATTCTTGCATTTCTGGAATTTTGCTGTGTGGGAGTTAAAAAGTAAGTCAGTGACGTAAGCATGTTTGGAACAAAGGACCACATTCTGGAGATGCTGCCATCTCATCATCAATGTGAGGTATTAAGCTTTCACTGTCTAGGGGACACTGTACCTAATGATGGAAGTGCAGAGTTGTAACAGCCTGTGCTTGAGGGTTACAATGCAGTTGATGGTTATAAGATAACAAAATGTAACCTGAATTTAGTGTCTAATAGACATTACAGAAAAGAAGTGGGCTGCATTGATGAGGAGATGCTTCCTGCAGGGAGACGGGTGGATGTGGACTTTGAAGGGAGCATTTAATATATTTATGAAGTGCTTATGAAGTTATGGGCAGTGGGCCCTGTGTCTCCCTGTGTCATTGATAAATTAAGGTGGGGATTCTTAATAAGGGAGTAAAAGTGAGAAAGTGGGACTGGTGGTCTCCAAGTGGGAATGATCAAATAAGTTTGGCAAGAGGGAAGGTAAATAAGAAAGAGGAGGTCAGGTAACTCTGAAAGGCAAATTAAGGAGTTTGAATTTAACTGTTGTGTAGTGGGGGGCCATTGCACATTTCTTAGTAGGGAATGCTATCTGCCCCATTGTACAATTTAAGAAAGAAATACTGGTGAAACCGACTGCGGGGACCACTGACACAGCCCAGGCATCTGGTCTTGGGATCTTGGCACAGGAGGAGAGGCAGAAGGCAAGGATGTGGGTAAAGTTGGCCAGGAGAATTATTACCATTGATGACAGCATTTGCAAAGTCTGGAGAGGGAGCTCATTTGGGAGAAGGAAGGTATAAGTTGAGTTTGGGTTGTATAAAATTTGAGGGAAGTAGAAGCATGTGGGGGTAGAAAGTATTAGACATGAGGAACTTGCATTATGGAGAATGCGCCCCCTCGCCATCCTCATGGGCAACTGGGCAGCCCACAGCCATACATGGCCCATGAGACGAATGGCACACATTATCTTCCCTCTTTAGGGAATAGAGAGATTGGCCACCACTGAAAACTACCTTCTGCCTTCTTACAGGGCCAGAATCGTAATGGCTTTCATTTTCTGGTCCTTGTGCTAGGGGAGTGTGAGTTGTACATTTCTATTTGGCTCCATCTCTCTTTATCTTTCTTTTTTCTGGCAAATTTGTCTTTCTTTTTTTCTGGCAAATTATTGGTGTTGCTTACTTCCAAATATGTCATTCAGCAAGTGTTCATTGACTACCTCCGGGGGAAGGGCTCATCTTCTGCCCACCACACCTGGTTGGCCTTTTCCCTACATGCACTGATGGTGAATGGAGGAATGGTTGGATACAGGTAAAAGCAAATGTCTATGGAGAGTTTCCAAGTCATTCCATCAGCATTGGTAAACCTGGTCTAAATAAAATACCTTCATTTACAAAGGACATATAATAATGTGCTGGAGAAAAAAGAATGTTGAATTCTTTGTGAGGACTTACGTAATCTTAGGAGATTCACTGAACTCCATGGGACTCAATTTACTTATCTGGGAAATGAGTGGATAAAACACTTCATAGAGAATTCCACTCTAATATCCTATGTTTTTATAGCATGGAGTTAGGCTTATGATGTCTTTGCATCATAAATTGTATAAATACAATATGGATGATAAGCTATAAGCTGTCTCTTGATTGTAAATTATTCTTAGAGAGTAAAACTTACATCGAGTTGACCAGGTGAAGGCCACAGCTCCCTTTCCGAATCCTCTGGTCCGAATCCTGGGTTCAACCTGACAACACAGCCTCAGAGGCTGAGAAACCCTGTCCTCTCTTAGGAAGCTAGGCAGATAATTAATAAGGAAGAAGGTGCACAGTCTACTCCTAAGGTTCACATGTGGATGACATTGAATAAAAGAACAGCAGGGTTTTCAGACCATCGTATTTCCTTTATTTGATCCCATGGATCCCATGACTTCTACCTACTCCGTTGCTCCATTGACCACGGATTCTGTGCAGCCGGTCCTTTGGCCTGCTGCTGTCATGACCACCGACCCAGGTAACTCCACCCTGGCTTTACTTTCACCTGCTGCTGTTTGGGAGCCATTATTAAGGCTGTCTGTGCCTCACCGCTGTTACCGTTCTGTCCCTCTCTGTGGCACCTGGCCACTCCTGCTTCTGCTGGCTCTTGCTCAGCTCAGGCCATGCCATTCAAGACTAGTCTAGATTACACTTCCCTCTTGTTTTGACTGGTCAGCCTTCTCTACTGTCACCACCATCACATCCCTCTAGAACTGCTGTAGAGGCCACTCCCTGATGCCTTGCTCTAATGTGGCTATCGGAGATACTCCCTGTGGCTGCTGACTTCAGCTGCTGCTGCCACTCATACCCAGGTCCAACCCCGGGTCCTACTCTGCTGCCTCTGCGGCCACCCTATCACCTCTTCTGGCAAGAGCATTATGGATACGTGCACTCACATCAATGCGTGGCTACTATGATCAGCCTCACCTGTAATGCTAACTGCTATCCTCATACTTCTTACCCATGGGCGATACTCCTCCCTACACTGAGCCTTTTGTTTCCCTGCCACAAGAGGCCTGTGAGGTTTTAGTGATCTAGTTCTGTTTTGGTGGACTTATCCTAAGTCCTCAAGAGGATCAGGAAGACTGCACACAGTGGCAGGACTTGCCCGGGTTTGGGCGTCTGCTTCTATTGCAATGTTCTGATCTTCAGTACCTCTCCTTCTCCTTAGGGTGGTATCCCTTTCTCCAAGAACACCCTACTGAGGTCGAGGTTAAGTCACAAATATCTCTCATCACAGATGTCTAGGACTAAATGAGAAGATGAGAAGAATCCATCTCTAAATACTTCTTATAGGATCTCCCAGGAAGCAAGAGCCTTTTTCAAATAGCATCTTCTAGGCTTCTTGAAGCAGACATGCAGATTAAACCCCACAGTGGCTGTAGGCTACACCTACAGTACACATGCAAGGAAAAGGTAGATGGAATGTTCTTGCTGAGCTGTATGCCTAGGAAAAACTTGTCCAGACACAGACCCTGGCAAAAGAAGATCAGTATGTTCAATGGCCCCAGGTTGGTTTAACAAAGAAAAAGTAAGCGAAATCCAGGCCCAGCGACCCAGATTCAAAGCATTCCTCTCTCCTGGGGATTGTTTTCTTTCATTCCAAGTTCTCTGGTTGTGTAACTATCTAAACATATTCAGACAGGAAAGGGAGACACCCAACACTACGTTAGTGGTCATGTTTGTTTATACTCCACAGTGCCCACAGACTTGCATCCTGGCCATCCGTGCATAAGGATGCAGCAAGGAAATCCAGCATTTTGTTTCAAAAAAAGAAAAAAGAAATGTGGCTCCATTCCCCAAACTTCTCTCCTTTCAAGTCTGACACATAGCCTGTGTACCATGCATCTGAGCTTCTTTGGAAAGAGCTCCAGGAGATATTTATTTCATGGAGAGGTAAAAAAGAAGTTGTGTCTTGCCCAGCCTGGGTATGTGCTTCTGTGAATATTCAGAGTGCCCCTTGGGAGATGAGCGTGGTGACTGGAACAGAGACCTTCAATCTTTGTTGAGCAAATGAATGCACTTAAATTGGAAAGAGAAGACCATTTTTTTAGGAAGGTTTTGGAACATGTGAGAGTGAGTGGTTTTCCCATTTTACATTTAGTAGACTAGAAAGCTGGCCATGAGAAGCTAGGAAGATAGTCAAGATCAGTCAGTAAGCTAGATAGGGAAAATTAGTTTGGGTAGAAGAGTTTTGATGATCTGGTCCATTTCCTTTCCCTGCACCATGGCCGGGTGATCATTCCATGACCACGCTCAGAAACCATAGCAAAGTTTTCAAGTTAAATCTTTTTTTTTTCTGAAGCTCAGTTCCATACCTCCTCATTTCTCTTGGTTCTTATGATTAATTGTCATTATGCTTGAAGTCAGTACCGTTCACATTCAAAGTTGGTTCTCTCAGGTTCAAGCAGAGGTTCTGAATCAGAAGAATCATATTTTATTAGAATTGAGGCAGAAAAATTCCTCATGTCTGATTGATCCAAATACCAATGACTTCATGACCTCAGGCACTGGTGCCTCTTTTTCCATTTGTGAAAAATCATACTTTTGCTTCTAAAGCATGTTCTAAGATATCAAGGTTAAAATATAATTTGCAAAACAGAGTGTGCTTCCAGGATTTTTAATAAAAGAGGCCCATCAATATCTATCAATAACTTCATGATTTTGACACAGTAAGAAATTGAGTCAAGCAATTATTTTCCTTTGTGCCTCAGGTCAGAACTGGCCAATGAAATTTAAGATGAAGGATTGATTTAAAAACTCCTCAGAGCTATGAAAATAATGCACATTCGGGCATGTTTATTGTTTGAAAGGTCACATTCCCAACATAATTCCACTATTAAGTAATCCCACTATTGTTAATTAAAGAGACAAGCAAGTACTGCACAGGTATGCACACTTCAACTTAAAATATTAAATTACTGGGGCACCTGGGTGGCTCAGTGGGTTAAAGCCTCTGCCTTTGGCTCGGGTCGTGATCCCAGGGTCCTGGGATCGAGCCCCGTATAGGGCTCTCTGCTCAACAGGGAGCCTGCTTCCCCCTCTCTCTCTGCCTACCTCTCTGCCTACTTGTGATCTCTGTCTGTCAAATAAATAAAATCTTTAAAAAAAAAAAATATTAAATTACTTAAAAGAATTAGAATTCATAATATAAAAGAATTTCATTCAGGAACTTAATAAATTAATATGCAACTTTTCATAAGAACACTGACAATATAAAGTGAGCTATGCCCATTATTTGTGTATGGTGTGTAGATATTTTCAAATAAGGAAAGATGTAAATTAAGTCTTAAATCAAGAAAAATTGTGTCTGAGGTCACATAACACTGCCCATCTCAGTGTTCTCACCTCTGTCCTCAAAGCTCATGTTACTTTCTGCCTCTAGATATCCTTTGTGTGTGTTTCTCTCTCTGTCTGAGATCCGTTCTTTAATCCCACATTCCTCTATACCCATCCCAACATCTCAGCTGCCCTAAGTCCCAACACAGGGACCTCCTCTGTGTGGTCTTGGAGCCACAAGAATAGCCCCCTCAAGGCAGACTTATTCCACAGTGCCAGGTGAATGAGTACTTCCTTTCACCTTTGCTTCCACTTTAGTTGGCCATCCCTCTACACTAGATCTCCCTCCCCAATTGTTTAAGGCATATTCATCTTCAATCCTCAGCATTCTTCAAGAGTCATTACCTGTATTCGTGACCTTGGTAACCTCAGGGCAGAGCCTCTGGCTAGACTTCACATACAGTAGGCTCTTTCTATAGGCTGAATGCTTGTGTCCTCCAAAATTCGTATGTTGAAGGTTGATGCTCAATGCGATGATATTAAGGGGTGGGCCTTTGGGAAGTAATGTGGTCATGAGGGTGGAGCCCATATGAAGGGATTAGTGTCCTTTAAAATAGAGGCCCCGAAGAGCTCCTTTGGCCCTTCCACTATGTGAGGAGATAGGGAGCAGGGGATCTGTCTGTGGACCTGGAAGCAGGTCTTCACTGGATACTGAATCTGTTGGTGCCTTGATCTTAGACTTCCTGACCTCCAGAACTATGAGAAATAAATGCCTGTTGTTTATAATCCACCAGTCCATGGTATTTCTGTTATAGCAGCCTAAATGGACTGACACATTTCTTAACACATATGTGTGGCTTGAAAAAATCCCACAGCATCCCGGTGCCAAGCTTAGATAAGCTCCGTAGTTATTGATGTGCTTCTAGGGTGTAAGATGGGGGGGGGTGGCTTTCATACCCACAGATTGCAGGATGGGCTCATTAGAGAAAAAAAGTTTTTGTTCTGTTTACTCAGCTTTAGGATTCCAAGAAGTCTCAGAAGCAGAAACATGTGGACTCCCATCTCTATTGATCACTGTCATTTTTGTCCCGTCCAAGTGCAGATTTTTATAAACAATTGCAAGGCAGCTTTTGAAAGTGACTTGTCTGAGGCCTGACCTTCCTGAATACTTTGAGGGAGAAAAAAAAAAAATCTTCCTTCTTCATGATACCCTTCAGCACCTTATTGCCTTATTTGGAGCTTTGAAGTAAGCACCATAACAGAAAGAAGACACCTTAAAAATGCTAACTGAATGCCCTGTGTCTCGGGAGGTGGGTAGAGAGGAGTAGAGGAGTATCCAAGTGCTTCCCGCTCTACAGGGACTGGAAGGAAGGAAAGTGCCAGCAGCTTTCTCAGCCCTTCCACCTGGATGCTCCTCTCAGCTTTTTTCTTATCTCTGTTCCCAGAGGTCCCCTAAGCAAACACTCGTGTAATGATCTGAGGCCAGGGCAGCTGTTGGTTGCCCTGCCTCTTAACAAAAGCACTTAAACCAAAAACCTTAAAGAAAAGAAAGAAATGTAAATACCCCTTTCAGACACTTCGCAAAGTAATGTCACTCTGTTCTTTATACCTTTTCACAAAACACAGGGGTAGGTAGAGACCCATTTCCAGCTCAGGCGTGCACAATACAAGAAAGCAATTTTATTCTTCCCACTGTAGCGTACTCATTCAGAAAGGCAAGAGCTGCTGAAGGAAGTCTCCCAGGGCCAGAATCCAATTAACTGCTGTACTGATTGCTGATAACTTTAGGCAATCACTGTACTTTAGAAAATGGGACAGAGAATCTGAAAGATCATAAAGACAAGATGACTAATCAACCAAGACGTGGAACCTAACACTACTATTTCCTCTAGTCTTCCACAGTTTTCAAATGAAGATAAAGGAGGAAGAAACACTGGGCATGAAATGCCGTAGGTCTTACACTTGGTGTTTAGTAACATAAGAGTGCTAGTCTCTGTGTCTGCAAGCTCAGATTCTGATCCAGAGCTCTGGAAAATACTTGAATAATCATAAAGTATTTCCATCACTCTACATGACTTGCTCTCAGAGCTAGAGAAAAGTAGGAAAACTTGACATCTTTGAAGTTCTAAGTCCTGAATGTAGGTTTCTGCTTCTCATGTTACGGTTTAAGAACTCTGGTTGTTGTGTCCAGTAGCTGCGTTACAAATGTACTGCCTGGTGCCACACCATGGTAGATGTTGGGTGTTCACAAGTGTGCAGAGTTTCACTGATCTATACTGGGCTCTGCTGGTATTGGCTGAGCTTTCTCAGAAGTCTGTAGTTTGGCTCTTCTCTCATCCTCCTCCGGGGATCAGCAGACAAGCTGGGCTGTGTACTATCAGGGACATTTTTAACCTTTTATGGGTACCATATTTGTTAACATCCATTCCATCAGCCAAGAGAAGCCACATAGCCATACCCAGAGAAAGTGCGAGAGCATGACCACGTCTGAGTGGCAAGTGGCCTGGATGACAACATGCGTGAAAAACAGAGACTACATGATGAGATCTACCACAACACTTAATTCTCTCGATCTCAGTTCTCAGAGCTGTTAAATGGGAATAATAATACACCTTTGAGGGGCACCTGTGTGGCTTAGTTGGTTAAGTGTCCGACTCTTGATTTCTGCTCAGGTCGGGATCTCAGAGTTGTGGGATCGAGCCCCGCATTGGGTTCCGCACTGGGGCATGGAGCCTACTTTAAATTCTCTCTTCCTCCGTCTTTGTGCCCGCCCCCCCAAATAATAATATACCTTTGAAAATGAAATGAGATGGCACATTGAAGCACTTAGCTCAAGGCTGGAACAAAGTTTGGTGCTCAATAAATGTTTCTTTCTTTCTACTCACCTCCCTACCGTTGCAAAATGGAAATTATTACCTGCCACACCTAACAGGATTATTGTGAGGTTTTAAAAAGATAACGCATGTGAGAGCTCTTTGAAAGAATGTCAGTCACTGTGTAATTTCTGTTTTGTAGCAACTTATAGAATGCGTATCCTTACACAGATAAAACATAAATTCAAGCATTGAGGAATTGAATCACAATTTTCATTGAGTGCTTTAGTTTAGCATGTAGTAAGTGAAAATTTTCTCTGTGATATATTTTGATAGTTACATTATAAAACAAAACAAATATATGTGGTCTAAGATGAGAGGCAGAGACAGGAGAAATTGAGAGCAGGTAGAGATTTATCACCTTAGCTAAGTAACTCCCTTAGTGTTGCCCAAGATACCTGGAATCAGTCCAGGAGTAAGGTCTTTTCTATCCTTTATCACCTCAAAGCCTCAGTCTTAATGAGGATGTTTCCCAATAGGAAATAAAGAATGATGAGTCACAGAGGAAAAGACCTAAGTGGTCACAATCCTCTTACCTTAATGAATCGAAAACCATTTATGAAGCAAGGCAACCCAATCCTCAGATAATGAACCTTAATTGTGCAACTGGCTGTGGTCCCCAGAGACTACAAGGGGCCTAAAGAAATTAACCTTGAGGATGTGAGCTGTGGGAAAGAAAGGGTCAGTGTTTTCATGCAAGAGAGACTGGAAATCTGAGCCTCTGACCATGCCCTATCTAACAGCCTTTATAATATTTCCAAGTGCTCCTGGTCTAGAGATGTTTAATATGAGGTCCGTCCATCCATCCATCCATCCATCCATCCATCCATCCATCCATGCATCTGTCCTTCCTTCCTTCCTTCCTTCTTCTTCTTTTAATGTCAAAATAGGGAAGAAGAATGGCTCAAAGGACAAGGGGATTTGCTTAGAGAGGTTGCATGGTACAGGGACATTCCCATTGTAGCTCAAAAGCCCCCACCACACAGTGGAAATTCACCAAGTTGGATTGCATCTAAGACTCCCTTTCCCTGTGGTGCAAACTTAATTCCACCAGTTTCTATATATTTGATATTCACTGACCTTTGCTTCCAAGGTTCAGTTAATCCAGATTGTAAACTCTGCCCTTTTTGAAGCTGAAGAGGCTCTCTTGAAACATGAAGTTGCAACCGGAGAGCACCCCAATATAAGGAAATTTGGGATGTAGAAACGTGAATGAGTGTTCCCAATTCTAAATATTTGGGCAACACTGATCATTCTTAATAGTGTTAGGATGCCTAATGATCTGATGATTGTTTACTAACATCACACATCTGTTGCATAGGTTAGAGTATTTCCTAAACTCCTCCACCACTACCTCCTCTCCTCTTGCCCCCTCCCATCATTAAAGAAATCTAACTACTTAAGCTATAAGAGGTGGAGTAATCAGTAGTTAAAGGACTTGGAAATGAAAGTAACAAATTGGCACATCCCATTTTATAAATAACTGTTTAATAAATACAAGATTTGTGGGAGGGCTGGGAAAGAGGAGAGGAATCCCATTTTATAAATAACTGTTTAATAAATACAAGACTTGAGGGAGGGCTGGGAAAGAGGAGAGGAAATAAAATTAAAGATGGTGGTGAAGGAATGGAATTCTTGTGAATGAATTAGTATTTAGGGGAAGTTAATAATGGGTACCCAGTTAAGAAAAAGGTCAAAAGAGAGTAAAGCTATAGTGGAAGGGGAAATCTCCTAGTAGGGTTTATAATCCTTTGGAGAAACACAGTAACATAGGTAGAGGTGGAAATACAAAATGAGATGACAGATGGAAGGGCTTGATGAGTTGGTTGAGTTCTGTAGCAAGCCTACTACAAAATCGAAGGGCCGGAGGACAGAGGCTTTCTCTGCTTTCCACTGTGTCACCTGAAGCTAAAATGTCCTGGCATGCGGGAGGTACATTCCATCCATTTATTGATTGACTGAATAAATAAAACACACGATCGAGGGACCCCAAACACTAGGACACTGAGTAAGAAAATGTAATGGTTAAGCCAATAACAAGGTCCAGGGTCCCCCAGAAATGGCAGAGACCTTTTATATAAGGGCAGAGTGTTGCACTCAATGTGTCAGAGCCATTGAGGATTTGTCAGGGTGTAAAGACTCTGGTCAAAGGCAGTAATAAGCACCTGGCAAAGTGAGAATGAGGTTGCAGACATGCACCTAAGTGTAGGACAAAAAGGCTAAGAAAAGAAAATTAGGGGCTAGCCAAGGAGATGAATCAGGATAATGTAGTTGGTGTAGAATCTGACGTTCTTTAGAATGCCGTTGTTTGAACTAGAGAAAACTTGAGTTAATCAAGGATTAAGAACTTGAGGAAAGGACCATCCTGTGACACCATATGGGGAACAGGTATAGATTGCCCCATGTTAAAGATGTCTTGGGAGTCAGGCATAAATGTAGCAGGTAGAGAGGGACAAGTTCCATCCAAGGAACAAGGGGCACAGGGTGTCAGCCTTAAATATCATTGATGAATTCGTATACCATGTAATGTGAATACCATGTAATATGAAAGCCTTTGTAATGGTCAAATGTTCTTAGCTATAGGAGTCACCAGTTGAAGTAGAGATGTTGAATTATTCCCACATAGAGAATTCCCCAAGCATGAGAAAGTTCCAGAAAGAAAACCTTTTCTTTTCGACCTCATAATGCTGTGTAACCCAAGTCTTGGCAATATTTTCTCTCTGTCTACTTTTTACAAGTGGCCAGCAATGCTGAATGAAATAGTAAAATCTGGTTTATCTGGAGTCCTGCACAACACACACACTTATTATTTTATGCTCAGCTGTTAGGAGCTGAGTCTATAAATCAGTTTTGAAACTTTTCGTAAGAAAAGTCTCTGCTTGTATACTTATAAACATCTGGTCAGACAGAAAAAATAAAATCCACTTACCTATCCAGATGCTATGTCAACAACTAGGCTAAACAAATGAGTATTTAGAAATACCTAAGAGGTGAGATTTCTTTTTCAGTTTTCAGAACACAAATCAGAAAAACAGCTGAGTAATGGTGACAACTGGATCCACTGCTCTCAGGGTCTGTTTCTTAAAAGAGCAATGAATGGGTAGCTAAAGCAGTGCCTTCAGCTGCCAGCTCTAGAGAGAGCAACCACACAGCTGAACCCTGGGAGCTGGGAGCCCCGAGGAGCCGAGGATGCCCCAGCAAAGCTCAGCCCCCCTCGCCGCCTTTCCTGGGTGAGCCGCCCCTGTGGTTTGGTGCAGATCACTTTTCTTGGCTCAGATGCGGTACCTAAGACAGGGATCATTTGTCAAGTGAGCACGCGGTACACAGGGAGCTCTAGGCAGATTATGGAAAGAGGGAGGAAAGGGAGGGAGGAGAGAGCTCAGGAGAGAGAGAAGCAAGAGAGGGAAGAGGGCGAGGAACGGAGCGGGCTTCTCCAGGAACAGCGCTTTCCAGGCACTGGAGATTCAAGTTAGACTGGGTGCCTCTGCGCCGCCTGGGAGCAGGGAGAGACTGGCAACTCCCCGCATGGCTCTTCTCATGTGGGATGCTTAAGGACGGCACACTGGAGAGAGTAACTTGGAGAGGAGAGGAACTGGCATGAGGATTCCACCAAAATGGAAGGGCTCCTGTCTCCGATGAGAACGAAGGTAAGGAGAGTGAATCTTAATTTCTTTTGATTCCGCTTGGACGTGCAGAGAAGGCAGCGGAGGTGCCGGGAGCCTCTGTGAATGGGAGGCTCACTGAGCTTTTGTCTTGTTTCAGAACTAAGGCTGGTGAATGCAACTGGATCTCTGAAAGAATAGGCTAGCCTCAAAGGCAGCACGATCTGTGGGAAGGGGAAAGAGGGGCGGGGGAGAGAACCATCTGTCAGTGTGGACAATGGGAATCCTAGTAAATGAGTTCTCCTCTCGCTTGATTAGACAGCCATATTTTAGAAGGATTTCCAATCACTCTTCTTGGAGGCTGTGCAACCCTTGGAGCTGTTCGTTGCAGGAACTACCAATTTCTCTGGCGGCGTTGCTGTTTAAAGCAGAGCATGCCCAGCTCCTGCTGGAAATATCCTCTTTCCTCCTCCTCTTCTTCAGAGCAAGAGGGTCAGGGAATCCTCTGTGGAAAGTAGGTTAATGCATTCTGGAAGCCAGTGTGTTCTCAGAGAGCTCCCAGACCTGCAGAAAAGAGTCCAGAGCACCAGACTTGCCTGACATCTTGAACTTGGTCCTGAAACGTTTAGAGATGCTCCCAGGGAACTGCTTACAGTCTCCTAGAAGCTCTGGAAACTTGTTTTCCTTGGCTGGAGTTTGCTTTTTCACTTGAGAAAGGGATGCCTTGGAGCTGGGGCTTTCTATTAAAAGCTCAGATGATGGGGAATCTATTTGATATTTGCTGCATCCACATATAACTCTAAGTGGGTGGGCCAAAAGTTCTAAATAATGCTAGAAATAGTACTTTCTTTATTCAGAAATTAAAAAAAAAATGGGGAAATTGGCTTTGTAACCACACAGCATAGATAAAGCCAATAGAGTAAGGCTTTCATTTACCTCTTCTCTTTGATGCGCCATTCAGTGATTCCAGCACAAGCATGTTGAATATTCTTTTCTTGCTAGTTAATGAGCATGACCACAATGTATTAAGAAAATATTAGAACTAGGGTCTTAAGCATGAAACTGTCCCATCCTTTGGGAGAATTCCTGATCTCCCTCTCGTCTGATAGTTGTTCTGGAAGGATCGCCCCAAGAGAGGGTTTGTTACCAGAGAGTCTAATTCCAGCCCTTTGGCTGTCTGTCCATCTGTCTGATCTTCTGTGAGATCCCATCTGTGACCTGTTTGCTCTCACTGAGTATGTAGATGAAGTCCTGATGGTTGCAGGCTGCATATCTCAATCCAAGGGGCTGTGGAAACAGCAGGTACCAGTTCATAATATCTTGTACTACTGCAAAGAAAATGGCAAATGGCACCCTTTATTAACAGGATAGTATATGATAGTATATGAATACCTTCGGGGATGTTATTATAATCTGTTTATTTGACTAGTTTTTGAAATTACTGCCTCAGACCCTCTATCCTTGTACCATGCACACTCTGCTTCCATCAGATCAATGGATCTGAGCTCATAACCTTACAGGAGTACAACTCTCATAGACTTGGAGGGGAGTTTCCTATGCAAATGAATCAGGACCCAAATGCTGAGTAAGTCCCATGGTGGGCCGCTTAAAATGGCATGCTGTAGTAGGGGAGAAGTAGATGTCAGGGGGTCAGACTACTCATATATTATATTTATCATTTAATTCACAGCACAGTTTGTTCCTTAACCATCTAGTTGTCTAGTGAATGTTGAAACTATGGGGGTTTGGGTCCCACCAAAGTTCAAACATAAAAATCTCATATAGGAACTGATTCTTATTTAAACCCTTTAATTTTTAGATTTCAAGGTGTGTGTGTGTGTGTGTTAAGTTGCTCCTGTGGATTCTTCTTTCATTTCTTTATTTCTGATGCTGGAAATTTATATATCCATAATGAAGATTCAAATTACACTTGAATTTGGCAACATACAGTTGCCTACTCAGGGAACGGGACTTGACTATGAAATGAGATCCCATTGGTAAGACTCAGCTTTAGTTCCTAAATTGCTATGTCCTGTGTTGTTGAAATTGCCCAGTGATTTTTGAAAATTTACCCAAAGACTTATATCAGTGATAATGTGTTGTCATTTTTAAACTTTATCCCACATTATGCCTCATTAAGCCTATTCTAGAATATTCTCCTCCTTTAGTAAGGATTCAGCTTGAAGTTTCTGATTTCATGGTATCATGAGAGCTGGACAAAGAAAGCCTCCTAGAGCTAAATTTTGGTGTGTTATGGTTACTTAATAACTTACTGACAGTTTAAAACAAGTGTTGAGGTAAATTGGACATCATGCAGTAATTTCATTATGCCATGTAATAGACTTAACCAGTCTAAATCATGGGTGCTTAATGCATTTTTATCTGGGGATTTGCATAATTGGCACATAAATATGCATGAGATTAACTGGAAGTGGCAAAACAGGGTGGGCAAAATGTCCAGGAGTGTGAAAATGAAGGCAGTTGCAAAGGGGGCACCTGAGCACACACTGTCTCCTGGGTGGTGGCCACACTTGACGTACCTAGAAACAGACAGGGCGGCAGCTGGCCTCCCCATGTCACAGGCAGTGTGTTGTCAGTGATACACGGGCTTAGCACAGCTTTTGGCTCTCGGCTGGATTCACTTGGGCACACTACTTATTCTTTCTTTTCTATATAATGCAATCTAGAGAGTCTCCAGGCTGATGGATATACTTCTGGCTGGCCTCCTGGCAGGCCATGACACGGACCTCAGGATTCTAACCATAACAAATGATGTTTGCAGAGGCAGGGGGGAAGAAAAAGGGAAAAAAGAGAGACGCTGATTGAGTCGTTTCTCCTATGAGGGCAAAGGAAAGAATTTTTATAACTGTTCATCTTTGTGTACTTTTTAAAATGTGTCCTTTTCTGATTCGATTTTTAATCCACCAACCTCCGTGATTCTCTTTAATTCTCGGTGCATTCCCTCCAGTGAAGGAGGCTGGGAAAAAACATCCCCCCTCATCTTCGGCTTCTTGTGATTCCTGCTTGCCAGTGCCTGCTGTGGAGTTTGCAGTGAGCGCCTGGCTAGGGCCATGTGTACTCAAGACAAGTCTGCACTCTGCAGGGAGTGTGTTCTGGGCCCGCCATGGCGTCAAAAGAGGATGAAGAAGGAAGGAGGAGAGAAAAGAGAAGAGGAAGGGAGAGAGGAGAAGGAGGGGTAAGGTGGCTTGTTGGACATCCATCTTTTTCTCCTTCAGTTTTATTGAGATAAAATGACATATGGCACCGTATAAGGCTAAGGTATACAAAGCCACAGAAGTTTGTTTAACATCCATCTCTGCCTGTAGTTACCAAAAAATACCAAAAATCTCTTTCCTTATGATGAGTACTTCTAGGATTTCCTCTCTCAGGAACTTCCAAGTATACCATACAGCATGGTTAGCGATAGTCGCGTGCTGTACATTCCATCCTCAGGACTTACTGTTCTTATAACTGGAAATTTGCACCTTTGGACCACCTTCCTCCAATTTCCCCCCCCCCCCCACCCTCTGGCAAACTCAGATCTGATCTCTTTTATTGTGAGTTTGGTTTTGTTGTCTGCTTTTTATTTGGTAGATTCTGCATGTAAGAGGGATCCCATCATGTTTGTCTTTCTCCGTCTGACTTCTTTCACTTAGCGTAATGTCCTCAGGGTGAGTCCATCCATGTTGTCGCAAATGCTGGAGTCTTCTTCTTTATGGTTGAATAATATTCCATTGTATATGCACATAATTTCTTTATCCATTCATCTGTCCACAGATGCTTTTCTCTTGTCTTGGCTATTATAAATAATGCTGCAGTGAAGATGGGGGCACAGGTATCTTTTTCAGGTACTGATTTCATTTCCTTCAGATAAATACCCAGAAGTGGAATCTCTGGGTCTTATGGTAGTTCTATTTTTAAATTTTTTGAGGAACTGGAGGTCCTTCTTTGCATCCAACCAAGGTTATAGATGTTTGTTTGTCTGTTTATCAAATGCTTGCACAGTAAGTGGAGAGTGGACCTAAATTAACCTCCCTAGAAAGACTGGAGTTTAAACTTCTACAAAGTTTAACTTGGCAATTTGGTGACTATTTTGTGGACTAGCTGGACTTTTTAGTTAGTGTGCTGTGATATTATTGTCTTTTTAAAAATTTTTGTTATTTGAGAGAGAGCTAGAGAGAGAAAGCACACACAGAGGGAGAGGGAGAGAGAGAAGCAGATTCCCCACTGAGCAGAGAGCCTGATCCAGGGCTCGATCTTAGGACCTGAGCTGAAGACAGATGCTTAACCGACTGAGCCACCTTGGTGCCCTATGTTGTCTTTAATACCTGTTTACATCCATTTACAATTACAGTCCATTTACAATTAGCTAACTTCCCAGAGAAGATGCTTGGTATCTATCCAGACTTCCCTTATTGCTACCACAAAGTCATTGTGTCTTCCTTTATTGCACTTCAGTTACTTTCTGGAAGGAATGATTTCAGATCTGTGTGCATAAAGTTGTTTTCTAAGGGAAGTGTTCTGAAAGGATCATCCATTTATGAAAGGGACATTTACAGGGAACTGGAAGCTGAGAGAATCAAGAATGAGCATTTGAATTGTGTCCTGTGAGTCCAGCTCTTGCATAGCTACAGTAAGTGCCACACATAGCTCCGGTGAGTCCAAGAATCATCCTTCTTCACCACACTGCAATTCAGGGAGCGCATTAGATATAGATGTTAGATGGAAAAATCCTAAAATTACAGATAATGCAGATAGCAAAAGAAAGAATCAAAAGAGTACAATCAAAGGTTCTCTGGCTCGTTAGACCAATAATCATACAGTACATGAAACCCTTACAGTTACTTAGAATTATGCTAAATCGGCTTGAAACTTTGCCAGGACTCCATGGAGCATAGTGGCTGAAATGATCCATTGTGTTCCACCTTCTTGATACAGGGATTCTGATAAAATATTGAACTATCCCTTTTAAACAGCTCTGTGAACCAGGAATCATTAGGGACGAAAGAATGGTAAGCCTGAGCAAGGAAGACTAAGGAGGGCTTCACAATTACTGTCAAACACATGAAATATCCAGAAGATTATTCACCAGCTAATGACAGGCTATCCTTTATCTTCACGGAGGCTTAAATAAGAGGAAACCTGCAGAAGCTAAAGCGTGACAGGTTTAGATTCAATTCAAGGCGCTGTTTCTTGACATCAAAATGTTTTCCTGAGAAAGGTTGGTATGGTTTCTAATCTAAAGGCCTCTGAGACATGTAAAGTTGATCCTCCTTGTGAAGCCAGAAGCCTTTAAGACATCCCATGTTTTTATGGTGCCATGAATTTTTACCATAAAGCCAATAAAACCAGAAATAGGTTTGTTTATGAGGCATGCATCAAATTCCTATACAAAGAGCTCCTGTAATGCATTTATTGAACCACTGAACTCAGTTGTGTGCAAATAGGAAATGAGTTTATTCATTTTCAAACAACCCCTTTCAAGGCAAATGTGAACTGTTCAAAGGAAGGTGAGGAGTGTAGGATAATTTTTTGTGTTAATGTGGAAAAGGAGATGTGCGAGGCATCATAGCCTGTCCTAATGAGACTACAGACTCACACCTTAGCTCTGCCCCTTCCTGGGGTGTTTCCTGAATCTCAGTTTCCTCATTTGTAAATGCATACAACAATAGGACCTATAGGGGCACCTGGGTGGCTCAGTTGGTGAAGCATCCAACTCTTGATTTCAACCCAGGTCATGGTCTCAGGGTGGTGGGATTGAGCCCTCTGTGAGGGCTTTGCGCTCAGCAGGGAATCTGCTGGAGATTCTCTCCCTCTGCCCCTCCCACTGCTTGCTCTCTCTCTCTCACAGTCTCTCTCATGCTATCTAAAGTAAATAAATAAAAATGCTTTTAAAAAATAGGATCTATATCAAAGGTTGCTGTTAGAAGTAAATACTTTAATGCCCACAAGGTCTTGGCACATCATAACAAATGCTAACTAGTACGAGTATGAATGTATGAGGAAGTATATAAATGAATATATGAAGAAATACAAGTTTCATGACAATGTTTGGAATGAGTTGATATCATGAGTAAAAGTAGGGAAGGCAGGCAATGTATTTTCAAGATGCTGCTGCTGAGACACGGAAAGAGCGTTCCTCCCACTGCAAGATCCCTGTGAAGTGGGGTCCTTGCCTGTCAAGGTGCGGCTCAGAGAGCCCAGAATAAAACAGTTGTTTCTAGAGCACGAATCCCCTCTCATTAGAATAAAGCCTTTCATGAGAAGTAATTATGGCAGGTAGATTGTTTAGAGGAAAGGACTGTAGACGCAGCTTAAGCCGAAGGGTTCCTCTCCAGAACCTTAAGAAAATCACCTTCCTCCTTTAGTCTTTGGTTTTGTCATTTCTTAACTGACATCTTAGTAAAAGAACAATCTCTCTTTTATGCTTTGGATCTTGCGAAGTTGAACCTACATCATCTCACGTGATCTTCACTACAATAGCTACAGTCCACCAGGGAGGACTGGGGACAGGCAGCAGCACAGGAGGCTCCTTCTAGGGTTGGATGTTCCAGATTGAACAGCTCTTACATTTCCCAACAATGAAGGTTTGGCCTTCTAAGACTAGGCCTAGGCAAAGGCAGGATGCAAGCCATATTCCACACCCCAGAAGGCAGATAAAAGAGTCCAGAACAGACCACAAGTGTCAGCCTGGTAAATGTTGGCCTTTCAAAGCCATGGTTGATTTAAAGGCCTTTCTGTCATGTGCCAACAAAACTCCTGTTGGCCCAGAAGATTTTATGAAGCCGTCTGGACAGCCCTGTGGAATGAGGATATGCAGGCCACTGGCTTTGTCAGTCAGGGCCCCGAGTGGCCCGCTTCCAGGGGTTGGGAGTCCACGCTGCACTTGCAGGGGGAGATACCCAGTTGGTGAGAAGAAGGCAGATGAAAATCCCTAAGCCACTGACCTCACACTATATAATTAAACTGGAATAGGAGTGTGGTGGGTAGAGCATAACATAACTGACGGAGGGGGAAGGCGTGACATAAGGATTTTTGATGATTTCTGGTATATACAAAATTGGGGAGTTGATTAATTTGTGGCAATTCTATTCATGTTCTGGTCAGATCTGTGTGCTACATCCCAAGCGGGGGAGGAAGAGAACTCTGAGCCGCAGAGTAGTCCAGCCATTCTTCTATCTCATTTACTTATTCATCCAGGGAGGACTCATTACATGTTCATATCGAGTGTCAGGCAATAAACATTTACGTCTGTCAATGTTGTACAAACAAAAGGAGAAATGTTGAAGGGTCCACAAACAAAACAAAGCAACCCAATCGCTTTTCCTTGAAAATGAGTCAGAGTGCACACTCCAGGAGCTACAAGCAGGAGAAAATGATTTTTCCAAAGGCCACATTCTTTTTCACTAAATGTGATGCTTTTAATACAAAAAGATGATAGCAATTGGGTAAATTAACTTCACATTGGTATTCAAAGGGAATTACATTAATGGTAATAACTGAGTGTCTTCAAAGGGAAAAAATGCCTGAAGGAGGATCCTATTTAGTCTTAAAAGGTTTCCTTTATTTTACACAAAGAGCATGAACTTGGACATATTTCCTAAATGAGGAAACCTAAATGTAGTCATTTCTCCTAAGATTTCAAAGTAAAACACTGTATTTAACACCAGGGAAACCAGGTTAGAAAACAGTATAGGAAACTATGAAATATATAAAGACCAAAGTCTTTACTTCAACAATTAGCTTTGAGAACTAGAATAACCCTAAGTACATACATGTACTTTCTACTATTCTTCAGTCTTCACAGATTCTTGGTGAAAGATTCATATTTAGTGTGCCTGCCTATGTGTGTGTAGGGGGGGTGTCATTCACTTCCAACATTGATGCTTCGAAGTTGATTCCAGTGCCAGTGTATATGATAGAAACAGAGCAGGATTTAGATATTACCCTACAAGCTATAAAGCAAGTCTTCATTTTGTAGCTGGAGTAAATCATGGTTTCCTCTGGGGCAGAGCTCTTGGATATGTCTACCATGGGTAGATAGGAAAAATATTAACACTTACTCTAAGTTACTTTGTTTTCATTTTGGGGATAAATAAGACAATGGAGCATAGTATGTGCCCAAGGATATGCCTAGTATACGCTGAGGAGTGAAGGATACTTAAAACCTTTAACCCAGGGGCACCTGGGTGGCTCAGTGGGTTAAAGCCTCTGCCTTCAACTTGGGTCATGATTCCAGGGTCCTGGAATCGAGCCCCACATCAGGCTCTCTGCTCAGCAGGAAGCCTGCTTCTCCCTCTCTCTCTCTGCCTGCCTCTCTGCCTACTTGTGATCTCTGTCTGTCAAATAAATAAATAAAATCTTTAAAAAAACAAACAAACAACATTTAACCCAGTGCTGGCCAGTAGAAATATAATTTAAACCACAATGGGAGCCACAGGTATAATTTTATATTTCCTAGTAGCCACATTAAAAAAAATTAAAAGACACAGGTGTAAGTAGTTTTAATAATATTTTTTATTTAGCCAAATATATCCATCATTATCATCTCCCCATATAATCAATATAAAAATTGTGAATGAGATATTTTACATCTTTTTTTTCCATATTGTCTTCAAAGTCTGGTGTGCATTTTATAGCACATCTCAATCCAGACTGGCCACATTTCAAGTGCTCAGTAGACACACACGGTTAGTTGGCTATTGTGTTAAACAGGCTGGCTCTACCTGATTTATTGGTACAACCAAAGAACCCATAAAACTGGGATTTGTCTAATACTGGTAAATTGCAATTGCTCTCCTAATATCCTATTTTGACCGTATAGTCTCCCCGCAGTGCTATTTTGTCGTCGGGATTTTGGCACAGCCCGGGACCTCTGGTACAAGCATATTTGGTCGGATGAATGCCCAGAGCGCTTTGACCTCTGTAGAGAAAGCTGATGATCACACACAAAGAATGAATTAGCTCAGTGCTCCCATTGTGCGGGAGGGACACAGGGTCAGGTCAGAGGGCAAATGTGGACACAGGGGACCGGAGAAGTTCTAAGCAGTTCACTTGGTGGTTTTCCATACTTTCTTCCCAGTCAATTTAACACCGATCTTGAGTTTCTCTCAATCTCTCTCTCTCTTCCAGTCCATGTGTTGTTTCAGATATTTCTCTTTTGTTTAATTGCATGCCTGTGCGGATTTTCTAAGCTAGTTGCTGCAGATACCAAGGCACTCTGATATAAGGGTATCGTCAGCTGAGGGAGCATTTCCCTGCAGTCTCCCCAGATAATTGGGTCCAAGTTCTTGGACTTGCTGACCGCTGTTATGTAAGGCCTCCAGAAAATCTGTCCCCAGTCTACACCATGCTCAGGTTTTATAGCTACACACCAAAGTCATTGCTTGAATTTGTTGTTTTTTCATCAGCCCCTGGCTATATCCCAGAGACATATTTGAGTTAATAGAAGCATGCACTTATTGTTATGCCCCTGAAGCTGCTCCTCTCTCTATGTCCCTTATCTCATGGGCTGACAGACCTCTCTATCCCGGCCCATGGCAGACACTTGGGTCTTTATACCCCTCTCCTCACGCCCTGCTCTTCATATCTCATCAGTTTCCATGTCCTGTTATTTCATTTCTCCACTATGTCTTGTCTTTCCCTTCCTTTTCTTCCACATGGTCATAGAGCTGGTGCAAGTGGCCATCTTCTGACTGGATTCTTCCCATAGTCTCCTAGCTGGGCTTTTGGCTCCATGATTCACCCCCTCTCATCCATCAGTTCATTACTGATGGAGCCTCTGTTCTAAACCACAAATCCAGTCATGTAATTTTTCTTTTCAAAATTCTTTAGCTGCCCCCATTGCCTTTGGGAGAAAATTCTAGCCTTAGTGTGACACTCAGGTCCTTTGTGATCAGTACCTGCCTACTGATCAAGTCTCTGCTGCTACCACTGCCTTCTGGGATCTTATGCTCTAGCATTACTGATGCTTTACCACGGCCCATGACTTTGACTTGGCAAATCTCGTGCCTAGATTCTGCTCTCCTCTTTGTCTACCTGGAAATTCCATAGTCCCTAGAGTTGACTCAAATATCACTTCTTCCATGAGGCCTCCCCTGATTTGAGGGGCAGACTTATTAATGTCTCTTTTTTCCATGTCTCCACTGCCACATCCATTACCTCCAGTAAACACATTACACCTGCTACACCTGGTCATTCATATGATGTTCAACAGATGGCTGTTGAGCAGACAAAACCATCATCCAAGGATTAAGCCCTTAGGCTTGTCCCAAATAGATGGGAAGTTTAGCTAAATGCAGAGTTAACATTTCATTCATGAAATATCTGCCTTATGTCCTGTGTGTGCTGTACCATAGAAGGCTAATATTCACCTACAGATGTGTACATGCCAATTGCATAGGATCAGGTGGCCTTCATGTGAGGCAGAACAGCAGGGCTCACCTGTAGCAGGAGCTGTGTGCTGTGTGCTGGTGTTGACTGGGCTCCAGAATGAAGGGGACAATGATGTCATCTGCTGAGTTCTAGCCCCTGTTATTCATGCATGAGTTAGGTGTCTTCATCCCCATTTTAAAGCTGAGAAAACTGAGGCTCAAAAAAGCCAGGTAACTTTCCCAAGAAAGTTCTACCTCCAATAAGGGGAGGGAGCCAGGATCTGAACCCTTATTTGGCCACAAATCCCACACTCAGTCTTTTCACTAATCCAGATGTCTCCCAAACCTATCTTGTGGGTTTTGGTATTCTGATTATGATATAAAGATGACAAAGTTCCTCAGGAAGAAGAATGAAGGATGAGCCAAATGACAGTAGGTTTTAGGCCCCACTTGGGAGCAGAGATAGACAAGGAGACTTGGCAAAGTCTCAAAGGCTCTATGTAAGATCCATGTCCCAGTTGTGTTGGAACAATTGCTGAATGCCCTCTTACGAGATTAGTCTAATATATGGCACCTCTTTTAAGAAGCACAGGTGAGGGACGCCTGGATGGCTCAGTTGGTTAAGCAGCTGCCTTCGGTTCAGGTCATGATCCCGGCGTCCTGGGATCGAGTCCCACATCGGGCCCCCTGCTCGGCAGGGAGCCTGCTTCTCCCTCTGACTCTGCCCGCCTCTCTGTCTGCCTGTGCTCAGTCGCTCGCTCTCTCTCTGACAAATTAAAAAAAAAAAAAAAAAAAAAAGGAAGCACAGGTGAGTCTTTTTCAACTTGGTTTTAGATTCAGTTTATACTTTTGTTATAACTTTCCGGCCTGAACCCCAGGACTCCCAAAGGGTGACAAGTTTTGTCAGTGGAAATATATGCCTTCCTTTCCTCTGCCCCTAGGAGCTTTTTCTCTATCAAGTAAATGAACCACCATGAACAGTAAAACCAACTACTTTAAGAAAAATGCTTTTGCTTTAAGAAAAGCACTTATCCAGATTGCTGCAAAGTTCCTTTTACTTTACAGACTAATATTTTCATGTAGAGAGTCTTGATAGAATAAGAAGAGAGTAAATAAGCCTTTTTTGATGGAAAAACCCAATGAGCTCATCAGACAAGGCTTGTACTCAGGTTTACAAGCTCTGTCCCAGGCAAGCTCTGTTCCATGCATGTCTGGGCATCTATAGAAGCTTCAAACATTTCCATTAAAGTGTTTTTCAAGCAGAGTTGAGTTTTATGTAAGATGACTGATTTGTTAAAATGTTTTCTTTATCATGGCTTATTTCAGGTACACAAAAAACACATAAAGAGTATAGACCTATATATGTATCAGTTAGCTTAAGAAAATAAAACTGCTGATAGAGTTGAAGTCCCTGTGTACCTTCTCCAGTTGCACCCCCACTCCCCTCCCAGAGGTAATATCTATCCTGAATTTGGTATTTATCATAACATATCATTATTCATATTTTTATTACAAATATTTTGTGCCTAAGTATATACATTCCAAGTGTATGAATCTTCTGCAACGTGTTCTTTCCACTCAGTAGTTTGTGTGTGTGTATGTTTGTTGGGGGGGGGGGTCAAGAGCATGGAAGTGCACAGTTGTAGTTCATTCATTTTCCCTCCTTTATGAATTGCTTGAGCATAACGGTGCATGAATATACCATCAGTCATATATCTGTCCTCTTGTGGGTAAACCTCTCTCTCTGTCTTTTCAATCATTACAAACAATTTTGCCATGTCCGTTCTTATACATGTCTCCTCTTACACTTTTCCCTAGCATCTACACCTGGAAGGGGAATTGCTGGACTGTGAGGTATGAGCATCCTAACAGTGACTAAATTGCTCCCCAAGGACAGTGACTATTAAAACATGTTTTATTTCCCTATGCTACACCTCTGTCTCCACTGTGTTCTGTGGTATGCAGTATACAGTCTCCACTGTATCTGTGGACAATTAAGGACGCCAGAAAATAGGCAGTGTAAATGTTCCTGCCTACATACAGAACATTGCTACATTGTGTCCATGAGAGTAAGAGAGAATTTTATTACTTCCCTCCAAAACTTCTATTCACTATCATTCCACTTAAACATGTACTTTCAGTTTCATTCCAGTATCTCAGCTTCTTCCCTGATGCTCATTGTATTATCTGTATGGCATTGATATATGTCACTAATTAATGTATTAATTAATTAATATATGACATCCATCAATATGGCCTGGTCAGAGTCACTTGATTTTATTGTCCTTATGCAAACTTCATAAAACTGTAAGGACTGTTAGTAGAACCAAGCTCTCGTCCTGTAAGGCTGTCAAAGGAAGGACAGTGTCCATGAGGAAAGGTACAGGAGCTAATCCTTTGAGCTTCCCTTCCCTTTCCTTGAGGTCCATCTTCCTTGGGGATTGTTCATTATTACTGCCACCACTACTAGACTGGCCTCAGGGGCAATATTCCTATTTTCTAGAACTATTCCCATGTCTCAGGGGACCTCCATAAGCATTTTCATTTTGTGTTTTAACATAATAATCTTCAATACACAAAGAGTAGGAGAGTATGCGCCATCTGATGATGATCCCGTGGCTGGACACTGGCACGTGGTTGAGCGGTCCACCATGTTCCTTTCAGGCTAATGAGGAAAGAGCGAAGATTTACTTAGTAATAAATGATGTGGTTCTGTCAAATGTAGGTCAAGGGCATCACCTTGTAGTATTAAAGGTTGTGCAGAGGTTTGAGCAGCAAGAAAATGCTAGGAGAATGGACTCCTTATCCGGTATGTGGGAATATAGGCATGCCACACTCTAAGAACCTGCTCAGTGGGAGTCAGAAACTTATTCAAGCAATTTAGTTTCACTAAAAAAAATAAAATTTTATATATACATATGTATATACATATATATATAAAATTAAAAAAGCAAAATTAAAATTTAAAAAGTTAGAATTTAAAATATAAAATTAAAATTAAAAAATAAGATTTTATATATATATGTCATCAGATTAAATCAGTTGTGTTCATTTGGATTTTGTTGATTTTTATATATATGTATATATTTAATTTACAAATTTGATTTTAGAGTTATGTAAGAATGTAATCATAAATAGATTTTCTTCTGGTGGTACACATTTAAATAACTAAAATTATAATAAAAACAAGTTAGGCCAACATCGGAAGCCTGGGAGTAGGTTGTGCTTAAAAGGGGTCCACACATTTCTGAAGTGAAATCAAACCTCTCAGTACAGCTGAGACCCAGCAGGAATATTCCCATATGACTTTCTAAAGTCTCAATGATATCAAAGGGAAGCAGACAGATTTACAATGGTAATCTCTATCAGGAGGGGTAATTTCTCCATCTCCAGCTTCCTGTCCTTCTGTAGTCTACTGCTGGCCCCTTTCTTTGTCCGAGGTCCTCCTTCTTCATACCCTGCAGTTCCTACAAAGCTGTTAGAAGCTCTCAAAATTCACATCCTAGAACTTGAAGTCAAGAGAGAACGTGCCTGTTCAGCCTGTCTGGGGTCATTTCCTGTTTCAGTCAGGCTCCAGTCAAGAATTTCAAACACAGATCATTTCAGACAGGGAATTGGTTACCCAGGTGCTGGGAGAGCTACGAAGCCCAGCAGAGGATGGAAAAGTGACAGCAGGAAGCCACTACCCCCCCCACCCCCAGAAGGCTATAGGGACACAGGGAGGAGGGGAGGTTAAAAGAAAGTACCAGCCTGAGCCATCTGTTAGGACTCAGCATGACAGCAGGGGCTTCCTGGTAAGGGCCCAGCTCATGGAGGAAGAGACAGCTCAAATGGGAGACAATACTACAGGAAGTAGAGAAAAAGGGTCTTCCTCCATTCTTCTCTCACCACTTCCCATTGAGCAAGCCAGCAGACAACAAGCCTGGGATTGTACTTCCCTTTGACACAGAGCTCGGGGGAGAAGAGAAAAATCAGAACATACTGATGAAGGCATACTCCCGGGTTCTGTTTTCTTGTCCAATGACCCATCACTCCTCTCAGATGACTGACACTGGGAATGACTTTTATGAATGACTACGTTCTACACACTGGTATGTCCTCACCCTATGGAAGGAAAGGCAAATAGGATTCCTATTTTGTATCGGTTCTCATTGGTTGCTGTGGCTGTCTGGAGCCCCATGTTGAAGTTCCTGTGATTCTATCTGAGTGTGTGTAGGTAATTTTAATTTCATTGAGTGTGTGTGTGTGTGCATGTGTGTGTGCAACAAATACGTTTAATTTACAATGAAAAGTATGATGGCTTAATTAATAATGTCTGTCATGAGTGCAGAAAGTGAGTTATCAGCAGTCATATGTAGTATATACCATTTTTTTCTGGCTGTTTTCTGGCTTCATCAGGAAAGTCTTTCAGGGGGCACCTGGGTGGTTCAGTCAGTTAAGTGTCTGCTTTCAGTTCAGGTCATGATCTCAGGGTCCTGAGATTGAGCCACAAGTAGGGGAGAGTCTGCTTCTCCTTCTCCCTCTGCTCCTCCTACCCCCAACACACCCCCAGCTCATGCTTGCATGCTCTCTCTTCTGTGAAATAAATAAATAAAATCTTAGAAAAGAAAATTCTGTCAGGAGACATACAAAAGTTAGTATCTATGTAGCACAGGTGAATAATAGTCTATCTATAAACGCAAGTGTGCAAGAATGTCTATTTCTCTATTTTCTTAAATGGAATTAATTTGAATCTAAGTCTTCATCCCTCTGAAAGGGTGGGAGATTTTAATCTTGTTATTCTTCTCATATGGTGCATGGAAAATGGGTTAAGATCTCACCATGCCTCCGCCATGACACCACTGACTACTCACTGTCAAGCTGCATGGGGGAAGTCAGGCAGTGCTCTGCTTTCCTTCCTTGTGTGGGGCCCAGGACTCTTTGCCATAGCCTAGACCCTTAGTGCCTAAGGTCCAGCATTCCCAGGAGCCCCTTGCTAGTATTTTCCCCTTGGATTGTGTCTCTTCCTGGGGCTCTGCCAGAGAGCGAGGTAAAGATCTCTACTACTCATTGAACATGGAACCGCCTGACCTCTACCCCTGTCCCAGGCTTGGGGAGTCCCTCTTCTCTCCATTCTTAAATGCAGGTGCTCAACAAAGGGGGTCTAGAAGGAAGACATTTGTCCTCAGGTGGCCCCTTGGTGAGTGCAACCAAGATGCTAGCCAGATCCTATCTTTAGAGTTCTCTAATGTGAGTACATGAATATATCCTGGTTTAGCCTCATTATTTATTTATTTATTTATTTGAGGGCAAATTCTAGTGTATTGAGAGACATAGCCTTCCCATCATACTACTTAAAGTCCCGCTCCCTCTCAGCTCCCCCTGCGAATCCTGTCAATACATTTTCAATGAACTTGGTTTTAGGAAACTACAGCTGGGGTAGGAAATGTCCTGTGAGCAGCTACTGCCTTTGATCTGGGGTGGAAACCTTCCTTAAGTGAGGGTCACAAGGGTCTGCTGCCTTTCTAAAGCAAAGGAGAGAAAAATATGAGAAAAAAAATGAATTAAACACCTCCAAAAATTAAACCTACAGCATTTCCAAGAAATGCACCCTCTGGGTGGAAGGAGGGGTGGGCTGTACTCACTGCAGAAGGTTCTGTTCCTTCAGTCTGATATTCATTCTCCTGCATTGGGCACAAGGGGTATATCAGCAAATAAACTACCAGAGCTACCCATGGAGCTTAGGACTGGGAAGTCAAGGCATTTAGGTAACCTCCGTTTTAGCCTCTGAGCAGCATGAAAATCCCTGAGCATATGACAAATCCAATACTTTGGGTATTAGGTATGATTCCAAATTGAGATTTGTCTAGAAAAAACCCATAGTCTGCAATTGCATTTTCCCCCCCCATGAATGACTAAGAAATCGGTAATTTGTAGAGTAATTTTTAAAAATGCTGATGTCTTTTCACCTTGTTTCACTAGCTAAAGCTTATTGGAGAGGAGGTGGGAAGGAAAATGGAAATGTGTAGTTTGGGGTTCTGGCTGTGAGTGAGTCTCCTAGGAAACCACCTGTGATGGAGTGCCATAGGCTTTCTGAATCTGTGAAAAGGGAAGTGAGAAGTAGGAGGGTGAATATGTGTGGGCAAAGGAAAAAAACAAATCATTGGCTGAGTCCCCCAGTCTTTAATTAATAAAGAAAATACTATATTCTTAGTGAAATCTCTTGGAGCTGCTTATGAGGTCAAAGCAGGTCTAGGGTGGAGAAAAAAAAAAAAACAGGTGAATTGGCTGGACAGGAATACAATCTTGTGCCATTAACATGTAAAAAATTAAGCAATGTACAAATGAAGTAATATCATGTCTACTTAAGCTATGCAGTGTAAATGAAAATACCAATCTAATTATACTCTGACAATGAAGCTGCTACTACTTACTCTCTACCTTTAAGACATGGGCATCATTTTTGTTTTTGTTTTTACCAGGGAAGTCATGTATTAAATGTGTTAAAAGTCGTCTGTGCTTCTTCACGTACTTCTTTTTATAGTCAACGGTAAGAACCTAAGACTTAAATGAAAGAGAACTGGCTAGGATTGGGATGTCACTTGGGGACCAGAAGCATGCATGCCTCCTTCTTCCACCCTTCCTGAGAGTAGGAACCGGAGCTGACTCCGTATTTAAGGTGATAGGGGGGACTATTTAAAAGACATTTAGATCAAACCTATTAGATATATTTTTTTAAGATTTTATTTATTTATTTGACAGACAGAGATCACAAGTAGGCAGAGAGGCAGGCAGAGAGAGAGAGAGAGAGAAGCAGGCTTCCCACCAAACAGAGAGCCTGATGTGGGGCTCAGTCCCAGGACCCCGAGATCATGACCCAAGCCAAAGGCAGAGGCTTAACCCATGGAGCCACCCAGGTGCCCCTAAACCCACTGGATATTTTTATGCCTCTATTGTAATTAATATTGAAATACTAAGCATCTTATGGGAGGCATCCAGTTGCCTGATAAATATTATACTTCATTTTTCAATTGAAATTCTTCCATGACATGAGTTTTCTGTGAAAACAATTGGTCTGTGAAAGAGCACATTTTATCTCTAAACAAGTACAGGTTGGTAAGTTTTAAGAACTTGACTTTTGACTTCTCATGATGTTTATGGGTTCCTAGAATCATCCTTATCAATATTTTGTCATTTCTGTGCTTTGGTGTGTGAATTAGGCTTTTTTTTTCAGTGATGTGTATATATGTAAGCCTGTATTATAGCTTGTTTATAATTACAAATGTGTGAGCATTTGCATATGTCTGAGTATGTGAGAAGTAAAATCTTAGTGTAAACCTTTAATAAGGTGAAAACACATTAACACTATAAGGTCTTGATACAGCTCTTAAAGTTTAACATTCTTGGTTCTGTAAGTCCTCACAAGAAACAGGGAGAAAAAGGTTAATTTCATTATTTCTTTTTTAAAAAACATTTCCTCTTGATTCTCAATCTCTATGAGATTATCTTCTTTGTTTATTCACTGTTTGCAAAGGAGAATTCCTGGTGAGGTCATGGTCAACTCATGACCATGAATTTTGGTTAACTTTGTTGAAAAATGGTAACTTCTTTTTTTTTTTTTTTTAAAGATTTTATTTATTTATTTGACAGACAGAGATCACAAGTAGGCAGAGAGGCAGGCAGAGAAAGAGAGAGAGGAGGAAGCAGGCTCCCTGCAGAGCAGAGAGCCCGATGTGGGGCTCGATCCCAGGACCCTGGGATCATGACCTGAGCCGAAGGCAGAGGCTTTAACCCACTGAGCCACCCAGGCGCCACGAAAAATGGTAACTTCTATAAAACAGTCATGACATGTACACTTCCTGGAGCTCATCAATCTGAAACTGAAGAAGGGCAGTTAAAATATTTTATTTCCTTTGAATAGCTGACTATGTCTCTCGGACTCCAGAATGGTAAACAGGATGTGTGCACTGGTCAAATGCATGGTGGGTCTGAGTTTCTCCAACACCTTCTCTGTAACATTGTACCAGTAGCATAATACACATTTATACAGAGAGTACCTCTTAAGGGAATGATAACAACCAATGTTATCGAGAGCATATGCTATCCCAGGCAGGATTCTGAGACTTAAACACCTCCAGAAAGGAATTATTTAGAGCATCCACTCCTTTTCAGACAAGAAAACCAAGACTCAGAAACATTAAGTAACTGTCCCAAGATTATATAGTAAGTGGGGGAGCCAGAATGTGAACTTAGACAATCTAGGTAAAGAGCCTGCAATCTTAGCAATACTGTACTGGCATCTCAGGTTAGAAGTTATGGTTTGGCCCCCACATCTACAGCCAAATAACTCATCTTGAGAACATAATGAAGACCCCCTGGGGGTTGACTCTTAGACCATCTCACCTCTTACTGGTGACTCTCACCTACTTTGACTCATAAATTATTCTTCAGCCACAGGTTGGCCTAAGAAAAGACAAATTATATCTTTTCCAAAAGATAATAAGTCTAGGGCTCTTAAATCTGCAAAATCCAGAGCATCTTTCAACGAACTGGCCTGTCTGGCATTTTGTTTATTTATACCTGAAAGGAGGTTGAAGCAGCTTACAATAAAGACATGTGTATATGTGTTTATGAAATAAAAACAGAAATTGTAAACCCGAAAAGGAATTGAAGCAAATACATGATTATATTTCCTTTGATTCAGCATTACTAGTTATTACCCAGTTATTACCCTGTCATTTGCCCCAACTGATGACAGAAATTCATATTTATTTTTAACCTCATCAATCAACTTATTTTTACTGAGAACCTACCATGTACCCAACTAGTACTAGGTGCTGCAGGTGATTCAAAGATGTTTAAGACGTGGATAGATGCTAACATTTAGCCTCAGGGACAGTCTGGCCTGAGACCCAGTAGCTGGGAACTAGATCACATCTAAAGTAGTGTCTTATTATGTCATAAATGGTATTAGTAAGGGTTCTGAGAGGTTAAGAACCAGTCAGTGTGGGCAAGCTATTCCCTGGATTTTCGGGATTCTCATAAGTGTATCAGTGACCCTATCATATTTTGATTATGACCATGATGGGGTCAACAGCTATACTGATAGAGCTCTGATCCCATACTAGATGTGGTTTTGCTGTGTGTTACATTGTGTTGTGTAGCATTGTACTGCATTTTACTGTGAAGTTACTGGACTCACAGATCTTACTCACTGACTACCTTCCACACTTAGTAGGAATCTTTTTCTTCCTGTATCATTGCTGTCATATGATTGTCTACTGCCATGGTCAGCATAGTGGAGAGATGATAACAAAGATAAGAGCTAATGTTGATGGAACTCTTTTCTGTGAGCCGTCCTTTAAGTTCTCCTCATTATCAACTCAAACCAGGCTCAGATTGGTCCTGCCACTAACCATATTCCTGAGAAAGGACACAAAGATGTTAAGTAATTTCTCGAGGTCATCCCAGCAGATAGCAGAACTCTTAACCACCAAAGTTTTGAGATAATTATCTTGTTTCTAGATTACATGGTTAGGAAAATATTCTAAGGCTCCTCTGAAATCTGCCTTCATGTGCCCCAAATCCACTGATCCTATTTTATTCGATGAGTGGAGAATAAGCCCATTCCTCTTCCAAAATGAAAATCCTGCTAATCCCATGTCAGACACCTTAAGTCCCTGCCTCTAAGGAAGGTGAACACAATCCCCCATGTTTCGAATTAATTTCTGTCTCTCAGGCAGCTTAGTGAGAGACTGAGAGCCTGTCTTCTGGGCCCAGGCAACCTAAGTTCAAATCCTAGTTCTGCCAACCATCAGCTCTGTGACCACGTATGTGTTACATAACCATCTGTGCCTCATTTTCTGCACATAGTAATAGTAAACACAAATTCTGCAGATACAGATACTCAACTAGTAAACTACTAAACTAGTAATTATATCTGCATAACAGCCTTATCATAATGTGTTAATCATTTGTCTAAGTAGAAGAGGGCCCAGCACAAGGCAGTGGATATCATTAGTGCTGGGACTTACCCTCTGAACCTGGGGGACAACCTCTCAGAGTAGGACTCAGAACTGGACACAGGACCCAAGACAGAGTCCCTCAGTGACCTATAAATAGAACCCATTTTTTAAATCCATGAGCATTAGTTAATTGTATACATTATCTTGATCTGAAGAAGACAATGATGAATTGGATCGGGGGGAGGTTAATTAAGTGACTCTTCCAAAGCAACTCAGTAAATCAGTGGTAGAATCAGGATTAGAAGTCTACTTTCCTATGGCTTTCTTGCTTACTGAGCAGTTCTGCTCTGTGATTGCCACCCTCTTTGTATGTGTGCTCTTTTTGCTTCTTGCTATTGTCCTTGTACGCACGTATTTGCTCTCTTTCTGTTTCAGTGGAAGCTTCTTTCTGTCCATGGCAACACTGTTCTCCAAGTCACTCTGGAAATGAACCTTGCAGTGACCTTAGGTTCCTTTCCCTTCTCTGCCACCAAAATCCAACTAACCACCAGCAGTTTCTCCAGGCCTCAGTAAAAGGAACAACATTGGATGGTTTCAAAGAAACTTTTAGTTCCAAAAGTTTGTCTTGCCAAAGAAAACTAGAGCTGGACAGTAGTTAAAAGAGTAATGCAAATTTTTATCAGGACCTAAGACAATAGGCACCCAGGGAAAACGGAACTGGGCTCCGTTCTTTTTTTTTTTTTTTTTTTTTTTTTTAATTTAACAGAGAGAGAGATCACAAGTAGGCACAGAGGCAGGCAAAGAGAGGGGGAAAGCAGGCTCCCCGCTGAGCAGGGAGCCCGATGCGGGGCTCAATCCCAGGACCCTGAGACCATGACCTGAGCTGAAGGCAGAGGCTTAACCCACTGAGCCACCCAGGTGCCCCTGGGCTCCATTCTGAACACAGCATGGGCCAATGAGGAATGAGAAGCAAGGAGCAGGGTGGGGTCAGTAGGCGGGGAAATTACTAAGAGGAGACACAGATGTGGAAGGCTAGGATCATGAGACATCACCTGGGAGTGGTGAGGGGTATGGAATTTGATCAGATATGGAGGGTGGGGATTCTGTGTAAACCAGCTTGACCAGATTCTTGTGACAACTGGGCAGTGAAGGCCCACTGAGGACACCAGGACAGACCGTGGATGTGGAGGCTCAGAGGAGCCTGACTATGGTTTAGTCAAGCAAAGTGTATCTTTTGGTTTCCATGTGTGCATCTTCTTCCACCATGCCCACCTCTTGTCCCCATCTCCTGTGCCATTTCCCCAGCCCATTCCATGTTCTGCACTATCTAGCCCCTGAGCTAAACAGAACAGGGAAGAGTCTAGGTTTTTCTCTTTCTGAAGCTACAGCCTGTTCCACTCACAGCTTGAGAACCCCCCCCTTCTTTAGGCTCATAGATGGCCATGCCATCCATTGGAACAACTCTCCCCATAGCACCCCAGCACAATTAATACCCTTTGAGTGACACAAATTGCGCTGAGACAGTACCAAACTTATGATAATGCTGCTGACAGCAGATAGAAAAATGCTGTACAGGAACATTTATTGCCAGTGAGGTGGTTTAGAGCAGAAACCCAGGAGAGTTTCATGCTTTTCAATTTGAGAAATGTAAATTGCATATGATGCAGAGCAAAGATAATTATCTGTGCTATTTAAAAGATTCACCTGAACACAATAAACTAAAAAAGAAAAAAAAAAGGAACAGGAGAAATAAGAAAGAATTCTTTGAGTTATTAGACACGTGCTTTCCCTCCCCTCTTCTACCCTCCCTGCTCAGAACGAGTTCCCAGGGGAGTCCCCAACCCTTTTCTCCTTTACTCCAAAGAAAGTCACCAATGACCATAACTGATTGTGCTAGAGCTCTCAGGAGCAGTGCTGATTTGCATTTTCACACAACTGCAAGTCAAATGAATGAACTTCCAAGGAGGAAGTTTCAAGAATCAGCTAGCAGGTGGGGAAGACTTCAGAGGGGCGTGGAGGGGAGGCTTTGAGTCCTCCCCAAGGGCATATTGGGGCCTCCTCTTACATGCACTTATGTTGCTCCACATTATCACCTTTTCAGTTTGAGCATTTTATTCCAGTTCTTTTAAACTCTCACTTTTTGGGGCGCCTGGGTGGCTCAGTGGTTTAGTCCGCTGCCTTCGGCCCGGGTCATGGTCTCAGGGTCCTGGGATCGAGTCCCGCATCGGGCTCTCTGCTCGGCAGGGAGCCTGCTTCCCTCCCTCTCTCTGCCTGCCTCTCTGTCTGCTTGTGATCTCTCTCTGTCAAATAAATAAATAAAATCTTTTTTTTTTTTTAAAGATTTTATTTATTTATTTGACAGAGAGAGATCACAGTAGACAGAGGCAGGCAGAGAGAGAGAGAGAGGGAAGCAGGCTCCCTGCTGAGCAGAGAGCCCGATGCGGGACTCGATCCCAGGACCCTGGGATCATGACCCGAGCCGAAGGCAGTGGCCTAACCCACTGAGCCACCCAGGCGCCCCAATAAAATCTTTAAAAAAAAAAAAAACTCTCACTTTTTTCCCTCACTTACTGAAAAAGATAAATATAGTCTACCTTTGGGCACCATTTTTATTACACCAACAACATCACCTTGGCAGTTAGATATGGCAGGAAGATCCAAGCTCAGATAACTCTAATGCTGGGGGCTTTATTCTATCCATTAAAATACTCTCTGGCTTTAAGGACTTCTGACTCCGTTGTCATTTCCCTCATCTGTAAAGGGAGCAGTTGGATTATATTATCTCTCAAGGTCTCTTGCAGATGTAGAAAGTCCTTAATGCTAATGATGATTCAAACACCAGTTTGGGGGAGCTTATTATGCAAACTCTTAAAATCCATGTCCTAGAGCCAGATTTCCAGTTAAGGATACATTTCATAGTGCTTAATGCTTTTACTTCTTTTAATTCTCTTAGGGTATATGATGGGCTTTTGACAGTATTTGTTCTCTGCGAAGCAGTCACCATGAGATTACAGCTTCTGAAGGGTCAGCATTTTACTAGGTCACATTTTCTGCTTAAATTGCTTGACAGTTTCCCTTAATAGCAGAGAGTACACTTTACTTAGGAAACCTGTGCTCAACAATTTAGAGACTGTCACCAGAACATGTATATAAATGATGCATACATCTTGAATAACCATTATGACATGACAGAGAGGATGCCTACTCAAGGGGTAACAGCTGAGAAAGCTGGAACTTTCTGACAAAAAAATCTTTTCTGTTAATTAACACCTTTGTTAAAAAAAATACTTTTTCTGTTTCTTGTACTGTCTTCATGTGTAATAGAGCTTTTATCATATATCAGGTATCCTAGTAAAGGCAGTCACTCCAACCCTGCTTTTCACATGATCTTTGTGACAATATAGCCCATTACTGCAAATAGGTATTTTGTGATGTTTCAAGGGAAGTGAGATTTTTCAGTCAACCAGACTTTATTCAATACAGTCAGATCTTGCCTGTGGGTAGGAAGGATGGGGAGGACTAGAAGGACAAAAAGGGAGGCTTCACAGGAAAGGTAAGCTCTCAGGTTACCTTTCCTTAAAGCTCTCCTTAAAGAGGAGAAAGGAGATTTCACTAGGTAGATGGGATGAGGATAGAATTGTTCAGGAAGGGATTTTGGCCAAGAGGAATAGCTCTTGTATTAGGGTTCTCCAGAAAGAAGCAGAACCAATAGCTTGTGTGGGTGTATATACTATACATACACATCTATATATATATGTATGTATATATACACAAACATGCCTCGGTCTATACATATAATACTTATAATACATATATATTAAAACATATACATATATGTGTGTGTGTATATATGTATATGTATATACATATATGTGTGTGTGTGTATATATATAAAATATAGATTTATTTCAAGGAATTGGTTCACTTGGAGGCTGACAAGTCCCAAGATCTGCAGGGTGAGTTAGCAAGCTGGAGATACAGGAGAGTCAAGGATATTGTTCCAGCCCAAGACTGAAGGTCTGAGAACCAGGAGAACCAGTGCTGCAAGTTCTAATCCAAAGGCTGGCAGGCTTGAGGCTCAGGAATAGCCAGTGCTTCAGTTGTAGTCCAAAGGCAGGGAAAAGGCTGACAACCCAATCTGAAGGAAGCCAACCAGGGAGAATTTCCTCTTACTCCAGGGCGGGTTAGCTCTTTGTTCTATTCAGACCTTTAGCTGATTGGATGAGCCCCCCCCCCCCCACATTATAGAGAGCAATCTGCTGTACTCAGTCTACCAATTTTAATATTAATCTTATCAAAAATACTCTCACAGACACATTCAAATAATGTTTGACCAAATATCTGGGCACCCCATGACCAGTGAGGTTGACACATAAAGTTAACCATCACAGGCATGTTTCAGGATGAATCCCTTGAAGGAGAACACTGGGTGATGGTTAATTTTATGGGAAGAAATGGGAGATCAGGTTGAATAGGTAGCCCAGGGTTCTACAGTGAAGGGGCTTAAATACCCTGCTCTCTGGGCCTCTTTTTCTTACTTTTAAAATGGGGATAAAAATGCTTGCCTCACAGCTGGTGTGAGATTTTGGTGCAATCCCTGAAGTGGTTCCATGCAACACTTGGCACTTACTGGGTGCTCACCAAATATCTGTACGGTATAGATTGTGTGTCTTCTGAGGGCCACTGTTCAAGGCTCCTTCTCTACCCATTCCTGGTAGAGGAATGTATCAAATCACCACTGCCTCTTAAGCTCAGAAAACATGTCCAGACTCCGACTCCTTGAAATCTTCCTTCTCCCTAGAGTATGTCTTCTTGCCAGTGCTTGCACTCTGCACTCAAGCCTCTTTAGACATATACTTCTTTGGGACATTATGCCATAGCCTCTTCCACCGCCCTTTGTGGCTGAAGCTCTTCTGTCTGGGAGCATGTCACCTGGCATTTTACCTGATCCAGGCCCCAGGGAAAGCACCCCCCTAGCCAGACCTCAGCACCACTGGGCTTCTGCTCTATCTGAAAGGGATAGTGACAAACTACCTACCTCCCTGAGGAGCTCAGGATTTATTCTGTGAAAAATGGGAGAATTGAAGGATGTTGAGTAGAGCAATGACATGATTCTGTATTTATATATAAGGAGGATGATGAAGTGATGGCCATTCCTTCTCATTCCCATAAATGTTTGAGGGAATATATGTCAACACACAGGGGAAAGATAAACCCACAGTGAGATAAGGTCTAAGGAGAATGCTCTGGGGCCACCAACATTTCAGGAGAACATGTCTGGGTGACTCATTTGGTTATGTATCTCCCTTCAGCTCAGGTTGTCATCCCAGGGTCCTGGGCTTGAGCCCCGCATTGGGCTCCCTGCTCAGCAGAGAATCTGCTTCTCCCTCCCTCCTCTCTGCCCCTACCCCCACTTGTGCTCTCACCATCTCTCTCTCAAATAAATACACAAAATCTTAAAAAAAAAAAAAAACACCTGTGTGGTACATGAACCACATGAATTATGGATTACTGAAAAAATTAAATTAAAGGAAAAAACAATGGGAAAAAAAAGGAAAGGAAAAGGAAACTCAGAATGAGTTTTCAGAGAGAAGAAGAACCAGGGCTGGTGCCAAGGAAGAGAAGGGAAGAAAGATTTTTAAGGAGAAGAGTTTGATGCCTGACTTCAGAGGTCAAGCATAGAAAAGATGTAAAATTTAATTGCTCAGATCTTCATAAATAATAATGGGAAATTAATGCCCATCTCAACAGGTTATAGTGGATATTAAATAACATGTCCAAAGTGCTCAGAACACTCACTGATATATGGCAGATTCTGAAATCCTTGTTGAAAATTTCTTTATGCTAATCTGGGTCTCTGGATTTAGGTATACTTCAAAATATAGAGGCATACAGGTTAATATGAATCATAAGGAAAATAAGCAATATGTTTATTAAAACCTATCTTTCAGTTGTAGGAGCTCTTCCTTTTTTTCAGCAATATGTGAATATATACAAAGAGTGAAGAGAGGGAATTACAGCTTGTGCAAGAAAGTCCTAGAAATTAGTATTTGAAGGGTTTCCAGAAGGGCTGAACCAACTCTGATGGCCAAGAAGACAAGAATGACAATATGTCTTGTAAGAGACATGGTTTTGGTAGAATTTATTAACTTTCTTGGTCGGCAGAGATAAGAGTATTGCCTAGTCCATGACTTCAGTGACCTTTAATGTGTGCCGTTTAAGAAACAGAATGATAGTCGGCTCAAACACACATACTGTGAAACAACTTACACTCTTCAGATGCCGTGTATTACATGACCATTGCTACAGCTGTACTTTGATTGCCAATTTCCAAACAACTTCTGGCTTTGTTCAACATACGTATTTCTTCCTGTTTCTGCTGTTTGTGTATAACACAGAGGGTGATGACAAAAATGTCTAACAACCAATAGGACATAAGTATTTGCCACTCAGAATGATTGCTCTTCATACATAGCATTGGAGCCAGATCTCGGAGGCCCTAACCATCTTGATTTTAGGGAGGTTCGGAGGTCCCAGGGAAGAGGCAGAGTGGCTCGACAGTCCAGGCCATGGGGACAAGGACACTTTGGCAGTCCAGGCTATGGGGCTCAAGGTCATGTCTTGGGAGACATGTCAGTATTTGAACGACCAGTGTAGCCATAGTGGTTGTACTAGCTAAATATCATGGATGCTCATAGGTAAGTTGAAATTACTAGGCCTCCAATTTTCTACTGGTTCATTCTCTCAGCAGCACTGGGAAGTTAGGAAAGCAAGTTATTCATTTATTTTGTTACTATTGTCATCAAACGTTTACTGCATTACTAGAAATAGATCATTATGTTAGGAATAAGAGCTCCTTAAAAAGCAATAAAGATTCTTTTCCACTAGGCAGGGTTGTACTGAGCTGCTTTGTCCTACCTACCATATTGGAAAATCTTGGAGAACAAAGGCACATAACATCTTGGTCAACTTGGTGTTTTCAACACCTAACACTGAGCTAGGCATGGAGAAAGTGATCAATAGAACTTCGCAAATGAATGAATACACTTGTTCTTGATTCCTTCAGAATTCAGAGCTAGTTGAAAACCTAATGACCCACTTTCAATTCCCTTCAAGTAAATACGGTTTGACACTGGTTAGTCCCTTGCCTTACCTGCTAGAATGCCTGGGTGGTTTTTTGTACATAACAACTTGCTTCTTATTGTGAAGAGCTTGCCCATGTTTGCTTACCAGTGCAGAGTGCAGAGCAGCTTTCTTCAAAGTATGCTGGGGTGCCCAGCCCCAAAGTGCTTCCCAGAGAACAAGCACTTGGGACTTAAATAATTCCATCATATAAGAGAGGGAAAAGAGACAGGTATGAAAATGTGTTCAGACAGAATTAAAATTAGAGAATAGAGAGAGAGGGCAGCATAATATCCTTGCATATTCAGAGGTAGGAAAAACATGTAAGCAACTGGCAGCTAATGAGAAGAGAGATGATCAAGAATAGACAAGGAAGCTGGAGGCTAGGAGGGGCAGGGGACAGGGAACCACATCTCAGAGGTGTTTATATTCAGTGAAAGCAGGTTTTCCTGGGCTACGCAGCATGAATTTTTATCATGCCTCTCTACTCATCTCTACTCAACTTCAATCACTTCACTCATATTAGGCAAACAACTTCTTGATGTCAAATTCAGCGTGTGCTGCTGGCTCTCCAGTCACGAGGCAAAATTCAAAGGGTGGGAGTTTCACTGGGAGAGGGAGAAAGAAAGAAAGGCACCAAACCAACTCAAAGCTTCTGTTCAGTCAAATCCAACACCTTTTTGTCACTTTTCATCACTTCAAAACCCACACGTTCCCAGACAGAATTACAGCCCAGTTCCTGCATGTAGACGGCAAATCTTATTTCAGAGTCCAAGCATGTCCTTCCACTGGGGAGGGCGAGTTCTTCCCATGGAGGAAAATGATTGATTTTTAATGACTTAAGGTCCAAATTATACTTGTTCCCTTTCAGTGGGAGGGAAACAAAGCTGAAGTAGGAGACCCTCCCTTATGAAAATTTATCCATGTGTGCTGGCTTTTGGGAGCTCAGAATAGCAAGACCCTCCATGCCTTCACCTAATGACACAGCTCTTGTTAAGCTGCCGTAATGGGCAAGTACAAATAGTTGAGGGGGAAGGAGCGTGACACTAAATATGACCTGTTAGCTGGCAGGAACATGGACAAGGCAGGTACATCCCCAGGAATTTCGCTGAGATTCAGCATTGCTTCACTTGGCAGTGCCTGATTTTATTCTCGCTCTCACGTTCCTGCAAAATGCATGGTGCTAATTATGAATGCTAGGAACCCACCATTTCCTAGGGATTAATTGACAATGAGGTGATAGGAAAGCCTTGAGTAGCCTGGCTAGAAAGGGCAGTGAGGGGGTCAGGGCCAACCTTGCTGATTAGGGAATCAGGGTTGGAGGATGGAGGGGGTGCTCAGGGTATATTCACAATGACATGAGCATTTGAAATTCATCTCCTACCTCTGAGAACTTGAAAAAGTGAATGTGAAAGCCAAATTTTCAATTTAGTACTGCTGATAGATGGAGTGCTTGTTTTCTTATTTTGTAAAAACAAATATCCATGGAAATAGAGCGGCAGATGACCTGTGTAGCCTCTAATCCTAAAAGAAAAAAAAAATAGCTCCTCAAATCCTTTTTTGTTTCCCTTTTATGTAATTGATGAGGGAATCGTGTTCTGGGCCCTGCCAGCATTGGGTTTGTGACCATGTGTCTCTCACCTGAGTTGAGACCTCAACCTCAGTTCCCCTTGTAATTTTTCTTTTATCTCCCATGTCAACATCCAGATAGGGTAGTGTGCACTCTTCTCCTCACCGCTTAAGTCTCCAGTATTATCTCCACTTCATTCAGCCTTCTGTCCACATGCTTGTCCATCCATCCATCCTTTCATGCTTTGCAAGTCTCATCCCCAGTAGATTTCAAGACATTTTACAAAACACATACCTTATAACAGAAAAGGAACAAAGAAAGAAAGACAAAGGGAAAACAGTAAAAAGAAGCCCAGGAGACAGTGGCTCAGCCATGGCCATCAGACTCTCTCTGTATGACCCATGGTCCTCTTTCTTGTTAAGATTGCCAAGCATCTAGAGACTGTGCTGCCTGGGTGTGAGAGACCCACGGATGCTTTGAAAACATATGGCCAGATCCCCACCTCATTTTTATATGCTTAAGCATTGCTTTGTCACCTAAAACCAAACTGTTCCATTACTCACTTAATTTTCATCGGCTGGCTTTATACTTAAAGCCTACAGACTTTCAGAAACTGGTATTGAATTGGCCCCAAATAGCAATGTCCCAAGGACCCCTTAGTAAGACATCATCTTTTCCTGCTAATTCACCATCAGTTAACTCGACCATATGCTGAATCAAAATCACTTTTGTCAGCAGTGCTGTTTCTTCCACAGCCAAGATCTTGTACCCAATCTTCTGAAGTTTGGTAAGAATTAACTTATTCAAATTTTGGTGATTCCCCCCCTCCATATTCTGATCTCACTGTTCGTGGCATGAAGATAAAATAGGACTACCTCTTAATTAATTCGATAACCACAGTGGCTCTCCTACCTATTTAGAGTTCTAATGGTACAAGGAAATACTTGTGCCATTGTTGAATCTACTTGGAACTATGATAAGAGCTCACCTCCTGTTCAGCAGGTCACAGCGGGGCCACATTGTGCCCAAGGCAGAATAAAACCAGTTTCCCTCCACTCATAGTGTGACTCACAGAGAGCAGGGCAGGGTCTAGGGATGCACCTCACTTGTGGCTTCCCACAAGTGGGCCCTCTCATGGTTGGGCCTGTGACTGAGGCCACAGTGTGTCTGTTCCCCGGCTCCCCTGGCAGCCCCTGCCCGTCCACCTGCCATATGCAAGTAAAACTCCCATATCAAATGGAAGGCTTTAGAAGAGAGGAAGGAGGGTTGGTAGGAAAGACTCAGGACCCAGCTGTCTTAGCTCAGGCTGCTACCAAAAAATTATCATAGCCAGGGAAGTTTAAACAACATTCATTTCTCAGTTCTTGAGGCTGGGAGGTCCATGATCAAGGTGTGGGCAGAATCAGTGTGTGGTGAGAATCCTCTTCATGGTTTGCAGACAGCTGTCTTCTCATTCTGTCCTTGAGTGGCCTTTCTTTAGTGTCTGTATGCAAAGAAGGAAGGAGGCAGGGGGCGGGAGGGAGATGAGGAGGAATTTTGTGTCTCTTCCTCTTTTTATGAGGACATTAATTCCATCACAGGGTGGAAGGGGATTCTCTTCCCATGACCTCATTGTACCCTAACCATCTGCCAAAGGCCACTTCTCCAAATACCATCACATTGGGAATTATGGCTTCAACCTATGAATTTGAGGGGGACAAACATTCCACCCGGAGCACCAGCTTTTGTCGTCCCTCCTTTCATGATGAGAGCCTCCCCAATTGCCCAAGTCCCTGTCGGGGGGCAGACAGGGTCCGAGGTGGCAACCACCTCAGCACGATCAGAGACGCAGAGAGGTGAACGCGGCCTGCTGTCAGTTCCTGCGAGCCCCCAGCACCCCGCCCTCCAAGTCACTCTTGCTCCATTCTCTTTTTCCCTCCGTATTTCTCAGTCTGTTTGGTTGACAACTTGAAATGCATGGCTCTCTGGGAACTCCCACCTGACTGTGTTTGAGTTTTATGCCCCATTGGTTAGGGATAAGAAATTGGAAATTGCCCGTGTGCCTATAGACCAGAAGGTCACTGCCAGTCAAGCAGGGGGTCTTCAGAGGGAAGAACAGAAACAGAGTGTTTTGATTGGAAGTGAAGAGGTCATTGCAAGGGTGAAAGGGAGAGGACAGAGGTCCGTGGTTTTTCAGCGGCCCTGCTCCCAGCCCTTACAGCATTTTGCAGATCTTGCAGAGGAAGAAGAATGAAGCCTCCTAGGTCAGTAAAGTACAGAAAAGGATCCCATCCATCTCGTGGTGCAATGTGTCGTTTGCCACATTGTATCTCCCAAGCCAAGATTTTACAATGTATTCCCATCTGTGCCCAAATTTCTTGTAATGGACTGACAATGGATCTGAGAGTTCAGACTAAAGCCTTAGACTTTTGTTACAGGAGTCGGAGCAGAGCCGGAGCAGCCACACAGCTGAGTCATAGACTGTTCATGAAATTACACTGTCTGTTTGTTCATGCTTTGGATCTGGGTCCTCTCAAATGGTCACACTTAACTGGACTGCAAACCCAGGGCTGAGTACTGAGCCAGCAAGGCCTAGGAAGGATGCCGTAGAGGAGGCAGCTGGGTGTCTGGGGCCCGGGACCGTGGGCATCATGCCGGGCTCAACTGCTGGAGGCCGGCTGTCCTTCTCCACTTTCCAACTCCCAGCTGCCCTGGAGCTCCCCCAGTGTAGCCACATCACCTGAGCCTCTCTTCCCTCTGCTGGTTTTGCCAGCCCTGGCTTTCTGGGCATGGTCTAATTAGAGGAGAAATCTGTCAACTCTGTAATTCATTGTTTCCTTTGTTCTAGCAAAAGTATAATTTGGGGATTATGCATGGGTAACTTCCATATTATAGGTGTGGCAGTGAGATGCTTATGGTGTAACAGGGCCAATACAGGAGAACTGTGGCCTTGGCACATGAGAATGGGATGCTGTCTGGTACAGCTCACCTCCTCCGAAGGAGGGACCACCCTGCACACTTGTCAGGGGCGTAGACCAAAGAGACCAGACTCCACTTGGGTACATCACACTTGGATGGGAGCTGGAGCTCCAACCTGGCAACCAGTCAAATGTCCCATTGGATAATTCAGAAATTGTGGAGGTTTGATCACAGGCCAAACAGGCTTCAGGGCTTGCTGGGAGTGGGAAGTTGGGAGTTTTGAGGTAAAGGCATAAAGCCTTATTTCGTACGTCAAAGAAATAGACACGTATTTACAAATGTGTGCATGCAGATAGGTAGTCCTGCCTGTGCCCAAGCTGTGCAGCTGGTACACAGTATTTAGCATGCGATAATCACCCCGCTTTTCTAATGTGAAGGAGAATCTACAATATGAGTCGTGTTTAACTGCCTCTGACAGTGTCACCTGCAACTGTGCACAGACCAAACAGCACAGCAAACCCTAAGGAGGAAACATAAAACTAGGACTATGGCAAGTGTCACAGAGAGGGCCCTCTGGTTTAGTGGAGCCAAGAAGGTCTCTGAATATAGTAAAGACAAAAGTCAGAGGCATCTGGGGGGCAGGGCCAAAAGGCAAGTTAGTGACAGCAAAGGGACAAGTGCATCTATGGTTGTCCCTTGGGGGTTAAGGGAAGAAGAAACCTTGGGCTAGAGAACCAGCAGGGCAGGTCCATGAGCCCTGAAGCAGCCTGGGTGTAGTGGTTGGAGCACAGCCCAGGGAGCCTGGCAGAGAGGACAGCCCCCCACCCCCGCCTCCCCGGGAGCCATGAGAACCGAGAGGGCGTGTGGCAACACGGAAGGAGCTAGGCAGAACATCTCTCCAAAGCTTCAGCCACAGAAAGCTAGCTCCCAGGTGCCCACAAGATGGAAAATTTGGCAGCACATGGGCAAAGAGGTTTGCCAACTTCAAATATCAACCACTGACTTCCTGTTGTTTAATGTTAATGAAAGCTGTTAATATCACCCAAGGGTAAGACTTCCTGTCTTATATTTTAGATTTTTCCCGGGAGTGCTGAAACATGAGGTAAAAGGACTAGGTCAATTTGGCAGTAGTACATAGAATTGACTAGCTAGTGCCACCAGCAGATGTGTTAGAAGTGACCCTCCTCCCCAGGCTGGTAATCTGCAGATGCCTCTGTTTCCAGGGACTGGCCTCCTGCCCAGCAGATGGGCCCCCCAGAGACCTCCTTCTTAGCAGGGCACCATCTAAAGTTAGGCTTCTCTCTCGAGTGGTAATTCCACTCTGGTATTGACCCTCTCTGTGCCCTTGAGCTAGTTTTTAAATTGCTGAGCCTAAATTGTGTTCTACAGTTCACATACATCCAAGAATAATAATGACATTGTTGTAAACCAGTGGTGATTTTTAATCAGTAAGCAACCCTGCGGTCCTCAGAGGAACTGTTTTTATTTGCTTTGCTTTTTTTTTTTTTATTTAAATCAAATGATCAAAGAAAAAAATGTCTCTATACTTTGGTTCCTTGAATTATTAACTAGATATGCTATAATGAGATGCTTCACTACCATTCACAATGGTGCAAAAAGGGAGAGGGATTGAAGGCTCCGGGGATAGAGCTGCTATCAGTAGAAATTCCATTGCTATCAGGCAAGGCAGAGGTTTGTAGAGGACAGGTCAGGGAGGAAGAAACTTGGTATTTGGGGGAAGCACTTGCACCGTGGATATGCAGACTTGCCGATGCAGCGTTTTTTCTCAGCTAAGAAAGGAGCAGTGTAGCTTCCATCCATGCACCACGTTTTCACATTGGATCTTATCTAATGCCACAATCCAATGATGAGGCATGTAGGGCAGGTGAGAAATGAGGCCAAAGGGGCACTGTGTCCCCCTGAGGATGGTGTCAGGCCTGAAGTGTAGGGATGGTGGTGGTCATGGAGACAGTGTTGACGATGATGGTAGCAATTCATATACATGAAATGCTTTACCATCTGCAGAGCCACCACTGCATTTTCTCATCACGAACTAGAGGACTCATCTACAGTAATGTTGGCAACACCGAGTTGGGAGGCAGGAAACCATACATCCTGAATTTGCTCAGCTACAATATGCAAAACCATGTCCTAACCAGAAAATTTACTTTATTTTCATGGGGAAAATATACCAACATTTGCATCAGATTTGAGTGCCTAGGATTTAGGGGGGATACAATGATGATGCAAATGGCATTTGCCCTCAGTAACATCATGCTGAAGAAGAGGGAAGAATCACACATGCCTATAACCATACAAGAAAGTGAGAGATGAGAAGTGATGGGAAAAATGGCCTATGTATAAAAGTGAGCCTAGAGGAAGTAGAGATGGCTAGGGGTAATTGAGGATGGCTTTTGGAGGTGAAATCTGAGCCAATTTTTGGAGGATGGGCTGGATCCTTCAGTAGGAGGTTTATTCTGGGGGAGAGAATACATTTTGAGCAAAGGCAGGGAAGAGAAAAATATGAGCAAGTTGAGGGAATCATGAGTGATCCAACTGGAAGATCATAGGAAATTGGGTTCTGAGTAAAGGCTGAAAAGGTAGGCAGTTGGTCCACTTGTGAAGGGTCTTGGATACAGAGGCAGATACTATCATCCCATTTTACAGGTGAGAAAACTGAGGCACAGAGAGGACACAGTCACAAAGCCAGGAAATGAATCTGGGTAGTCTGGCTGTGGAAGCCATCCTCAAACTCACACGCTACGGCCTCTTATCTGGGTGCTCAAAACCTTCTCTGTCTTTAGCTTCCCCAAAGTATGGTGAAGGCTCCTTTCTACCTTGTGGGATGGTAAGTTCAGTGTCTCTTAATTTGCTTTCCTTGCAAGAGACCCCAACTCAAATGAGCTTAAATAAAAAGGAAATATATAACCTCACAAAACAAGAAGCCCAGAGGTTAGACAAGAGCCATCACTGATAAATGCAGCAGCTCAACTGTAATTTCAAGAATGTAGGGTTTCCCTTCTCTCCACTCATGGGCCACCCTCCTGGGTCAGCTTCCACCCCCTCCCTCGTTATCTTCCTGGTCTCAGCTCAAGTGCCACCTCTTCAGGGAGGCCTTCCTAACTCTTTCCTGGCATCAGCTCTGCTTCCAGAGGCTCCTGTAATGTACATGGGTCTCCTCCCTGTAGCAGGGCTGCCCTTTCCCTTATTATGTGACCCTAATAATGTCAGTCCTCCCTGGTTGACTCCAGGCCCTGTGAGGGAAGGAAGTCTGTGAATTTTTGCTCAGTGTTGTATCCCTAGTGTCTGCCACTTAAATACTTTCCACATGAATAAATGATGGCTTTGTGTAGTGCCTAGGAACTCAGCAACTACAAGAAGTATATAATATGACAAATTACTAATTATGATTTATTCTCCTCTGGTACCTTTTCCCTGAGGCAAATTGCTATTTTTTTTTTCCCCCAAGAAAACTTTCTCTTCTTTCTCCTTCCTATAAAATCCACATTTTGTTTAGACATCTGCACACTCCCCTGTTCTAGAAAGACTTTCTAATTATTCTACCACCTTGTAGTCTTTCTCTAGCAATTGCTATTGACCCAGGAATGGTCCATGGCGTAAGTTGCCCAAGCAGACCAAAGGAGGGGACATATTCTTGTAGGTGAACAAGGCTGCTGGTTGCCTCAGCTGCTGGTGATTGTCTTGTGGCCAATGTAGTGCTAGCAGGGTTGGGAAAAAAATGGGGAGAAATTTAGCCGATAAAAGTGAATAAGACTTGATGATGTTTACGGACATCAGATGAGGAAGAAGATAGTCTTAGGGAAGAATATTCATTTTTCCAGGTTTGACCTCTGGCTGGCTAAATGGTGGTTCCGGTTGCCGAGATAGAAAATACTGGAGAAAAGGAGAGTCATTCAGACCAGACTTTCATGCAGTGTTCCAAATTGGTTCCATAAATTAAAGTGAGTCAGAATTCATCCCCACTTCTTGTTTGCTTTCATTGTACTCTGTTGGTCCCCGTGTTGTCCTATTAATCACAGTCCTCCTTGTATTGAACTTACTTACTAATAATGTTCACATTTCCTCCTTAGACCAACCCGAGAGCTCTGACACGGCAGAAGATATGTGCGCATGTGCATGCATGGTTGTGTGTGTGTATGAGAGAGAGAGAGAGAGAGAGAGAGAGAGAGAGAGACCGCATTCCCGATGGCAAATTCTTGTTTTGTCCCCAGAAAGTAGTGGATAAACATTTGGTGGATTTAGCTGGCCTGTAGCATTATAAAGATCAGATAGCTTCACACTGGTGGGAAAGTTGTCTTCTAACCTTGGAGCTAACCCAGCCCACCTCATCAGCAACCCTCACTCCTGATCATGCCTCCAGTGGGTGCATGTTCACAGGGTTCATCCAGCAAGCTTCTTCAAAATGCAGCAGGACCTTTGCAAGCCTTGGGCTGTTTGGCAGGGTGATGGCATCTTTGAATGTCCTAGAAAGAGGGGGCTTGTTATCCTTTTGCCTTCGAAAGGTAGGGGCATATGCTGTCCCCATCCTTGTTATTAGGTTTCCAATTATTTGGGCAGATGCAAAATAATATTTCAGAGGCAGTGAAGAAGCAGCTGGGGGATATTACTTGTAATTGCTTAATATTGTTATCACATTTGCTTACAAGAAAAGAGAGGCAACTGGCCATCAATCAAGGGAAGGAATAGTCATAGATGGTAATCATGGTGCATGCTTTGGAATGTCATGGCAACCGTCCCACAGTCCCGGGCTTGATTACTTCCTGCTGCATTCCCCATCATAGCTGTGTTGCTTCATTAACTTTACTTTCTTCAAACTCATTTGTAAAAGGGAAGCTGGAAACAGCCCTACATAGGGCTTCATGCTCCCCTGCGCTGAAAAACTGATGTTACAAAGCAAGCAGCACCTCTTCCCTTTCTCTCTCTCCTGCTCTTCATACAGCCTATAATTGTAGTCACAGGCTCACGCGGCCCACTTTGACCACCAGGGAAGGACCCATCCAGAGGGGACAGAGAGTTCATACCCTCTCCGCACCTGCCTTTTATACAGGTAGGGAAAGGAACATGTCGGTATTGGATAGAGTCCTGTTGGACTCTGGCCCCATTGCTTACTACATGTTAAGCAATTTCACTCCCTCTGACCCTCAGTTTTCTACTCTGTGAAATGGGGATATTAACACCTACCTTGCAGGGCTGCTGTGGAAACCACAGATCAAGCAACAACGATGGTACCTTGCACAGAGCAAGTGTTCAGCACCAGATATTGTAGTTATTATCATAGCTAAAGGCACAAAAGGAGTTTGCAGAGAGGTTGGAACTTAAATTTTTGTCTCTGGAGTCTGTCTGACTAGACCACACTGCTCTGCTTGAGTAAGGAGGTCCTGCAGTCTCCTGGGTAAGGGTATTTGTAACATCGGCTCAGGAAACAGTTTCACCGACTGAAACTCAGGAGACTAGTGGTGTCCGGGTTGCAGGGGGATACTGGTGTGGTTTGGTGGTCTCTTGGCCAAATTTTTGCCCTAAACCCACCTCTCTGGAGCATTTTACACAACCCTTGGTATCCTTCTAAGGCACCCTGGAAGACTAAATGGATTGTATGGTGCATTGCAAATAAAATGTCCCATCAGTCTGAAAGACAAGGGGGGCCACTGAACACAAGCAAACCTCTGTGAACACTGAGCACGAGGAGGAGAAAACGTGGCACAGAAGATGTAGTAACAACAGTGGATATTTAAACTTAAACTTCAGCTCCAGACAGCCCAGTGGCCTCTCTCCTAGGACAGAAGCCAAAGCACGTCACAGTTCTTAAAGGTTCTGGAAGGTAAATGGGATTTCTAGCACACAGGAGGCTTTTCTACTGAAGAAAGGCTATATGAGGAACACTACTGAGAAAGAAGACTCAGCCCAGGGTCCCTTCACAACCGGAAATAAAGATGCGGGAGAGCTGGGGGAGAGCCCAGTAAGGTGGCCTTAGATACTGGCAGAGGAAGCTGGCTTTTGCAGAGACATCCAGTCTCCGTATGTCAGGAGAAGATGGGAGGTCTCCAGTCCTGGGGGTTTTGGCTGTTTTCACAAAGTTATTCCTCCCAGCTGTTCACAGAAATGAAACTGGATGCAACTGCTGAAAGGTTCATGCATAAACCCAAAGATGCTGGCAGGAAGGAAGGCTTCTGGGGCAGAGTGAGGATATAGGGCAAGCCTGGGCTCACAGCAGTGCCCCATAGGCTGGTGGGATCCTACGGCTGCTCTGCAGATGGAAAATGCCACAGCAGAGGAGGCCTGGCCGACTGCCTGTTCAGCGGGGCAGGCCAAGAGCACGCTTAAATCCGCCTGGTGCGAGTGCAGCGTTACTCACTGGAGTCCTGTAATGCTTTCTCTGCATTTTCTCATTTAATGCCCGGGCACCTCTGTGAAGCAAGTGCGGTGATTTCCATTCAGCAGATGGAGACCAGGAAGCTTAGAGAGGTTATCTGGCCAGGGACAGAGGGGGTAGATAGATAGATTGAGAGATGAGCAAGGATTAGAACCCAAGTCGCTCTCCCTCTGAAGCCCACACTTGCACACTCTAATCACATAACAGCAGCAGCTCCCTCTGACACAGAACACGCTTGCCAAGCATTAAGGTAGTGCTTAAGAACACTTTGTGAGGGCGATACTATTACCGGCATCATCTCCATTTAACTCAGAAGGAAATGGAGGCACGAGGAAGTTAATTTGCTCAAGTTTGCACAACAAATGAGTGGCAGAGCCAGGTTTCAAAGCTGGCATGAATGGCTCCCAAGTGCAAAATTTTAGCCATAAAGCTAGTGGCTCTCAGCACATGGTCCCTAGGACTGCAGCATGAACATCACCTTAGAACTTGTTGGAAATGCAGAGTCTCATCTTCGCCCCAGAATATCTGGAATGAAGGCACCAAGCAATCTGGCCATACTCTGTCACACCTGTAGGTGATATCCTCTTTAGGGAACACTTGATGGTAGCTGCACACTGCTTCTTAAATTCCGGGTCCTCAAAGTGTGGTCTGTGAACCAACAATATTGACACCATTCGCAGGCTTGTTAGAGCCGCAGAATCTTTGGCTCCACCCAGATCTGCTGAAATCAGAACCTGTGTTTTGATTAGACCTCCAGATGATTTATATGTACTTTAAAGGTGGAAAAGCACGGACATAAGCTATAGCAGAGTGAGATCACACTGATCAAACCACTCTCCAGTCCCACTACTTCCAAGACAGGGAGGAGAGGGAAGTGACTTTCCCCAGAGTCACAAGAAGGGACATCAGCCAGGAGACATGGCCCTTGGATAAGAGGCTGGTGTGTCTATGAAGGTAGCAATAGCTGCAGTGACAGATAAACTGAATGTCCATGACATAATGTCATGGCTATTTACTTTTCCTTCATGCAAAATCCAATCAGTGGGGAGGGCTCTGCTCCCCCAGCAAGCTAGGAGCGATGGGCCTTCCCTCCCCCTCTCCCGCCATGGCCACCTCTCACTGCAAGGGAAGGTGGAAAAGGTGGCCTACCTGTGTGCTCAGGAAAACCATGGAGTCAACAGCCAGCAGTCCCCACCACAGTTCGCTGGAAACTTTTAGCTCTCAACTGTTCATTTATTCATTCCATATAATACTGAATAATGAGTGAGATTCTTGCATTCACCCATTCATTTTTTTCTTCATTCAATGGACATTTGTTAATTCCTGATATGTGGAGGAACTTGGTGTCACAAACTGAGTAAAACCATTTGTCTTCACAAAAAGGGCAACATCCAGAAGGGAAGATGAGCAGCCCGGTGCCTGGACTCTGTGGGTATGAATGAGCTCCTCTGGGAGCACAGGAGAGGTTATGGGCATCAGGCAGGGACATCAGGGAAGGCTTCCTGGAGGTACTAACACTGATCTGAGTTTAGGCATATGAAAAGAATAAACAAGGCAGAGAGTGAAGTTTGAAGACTCAGACTGCAGAGCAAGCAGCGTGTGTGAAATGGCGGGTGAACTCCTTTTGGGAGACGAAGATGTCATTTGGCTGATCTGTGGTATCAGGGAATGATGAGGGATAGGAAGGAGCACAATTTAGAAGGGCTTAGCTGTCTGTCTCCTGCAAGATGGGGGAAAAGTGGACCCACGGTCTGGCCCATGCTGGAAGGAAAAGCTGCAGATAGCTCTGTCCACACACTTGCATGGCCCCCTCATGCCTAGTCACGCAGATGGCAACACACACCCTACAATGAGCTTCCTCGCTAAGATGCCCATTATATCTCTGTAAGAATGGAGGAGCAAAAAAAAAAAAAAAAAAAAAAAAAAAGAATGGAGGAGCAAGCTGCCTTAAATTGCCCGACATTGTATATTCCTGGAACAGCCGTCACCTGCCTTGCCCTGGGGAACTCATTACTTAAAGAGGCATATGCAGATTTCATACCTCCTCCCAACCCTGTGTGGTACTGGGCTTTTGGGAAAGCTGGAAACCATCTCTCCTCCAAACTGTCAGCCCTGAATATGTCCTTTAGAAGGTCTGTGGGACAGGAGACAAAATTCTGTCTCTCATAATTAAGGAGTGATTAATAACTTAATCAGAACAGAGAGCAGCCCACACCATGTCACCTCCTCTCATTTGTTGTGCTACGGGCCCCCATTAATCACACGACATTCCGAATGTAAAAGAGACAGGTTGATTTGAAGCTTTGCATTGGGGTAACCTCGCCACTACTCCCTGATCTGCTTCAAAAACGCTGCCAATATATCACAGCAAACCTCACTGTCACTGGCCCAGCATCTGTACCTAAAGAACATCTTGGGCAAGGGAATGTAAACTCTGAATGTCAGGGAGGTGTGCTCCAGCCCACCCTCTCTCCCTGCAGGTCCTGAAAACTGCCCCACCGCAAATGCACCAGCCAGGGAGTTCCCTGGGCGTAATCCCACCCAGGGGACACAGAGCCCTGCCCTCGCTGCCAGCTGTCTCCTGCAGAGGACAGGGACTTGTACTATAGGACCAAGTCCTGTTGGAAAAGATCATTCTTTCTTTTCCAACCATCCCCTCCTGTGCAGAAGATGGTCCCTCAGAAGCCAATAGCTCTGGTGTCAGCAGGAGCAAGGATGAGTCATGCTGTGCCACGTCGGCCCAGCACTCACCAGGCTTGCCCTGGCTGCTGGCGGGCCACCTCCCCAGAGCTGCAGGCTCAACCGGAAACCGAGGACTCCTACCACAAAAGACGACTTCAGCCGGCTGGGGTGCTTAGTTCTAACTGCAGAAGCACATCTGGCTGGTCATGCAAGAAGGAAATTTGTTAAAAATGAGGCCACTCGGGAGGCTAGAGAATTTCCAGAGGACCCAGCCAGAGAAAGGCTGGTTTTTAAGGGTCGTGTGGCCAGGAAAGAAGCCCCACATCCCACCACCAAAAGGGTCCCCTGAGGATCCCACTGCCTCTTCAACAAGCCCAGATACTGCAGCTTGCACCCCAGAGATGCCAAACCTGGATACCAGATGTCCTCACTAGGGTGCCCTGGGGCCACATGCTCTCCCACTGGAGTTGCGTCTCAGTGTCCAGGGCTCTGTGACACCAGCCCCTGACTCCAGGTCTAAGGTCAGTGCATGTACGCAGGTCCAGTGCCCACACCCTACAACAGGGAGGCTGGCAAGACCAGTGAGTGCCCTCTGTTTTCAGTTTTTATGGTGGAAAACTACCTCTGGCCCACTGAGACTCTTCCAGTGGGCATGCCCCAAACAGGAAGGAGGTTAGTTGTTGGCTGTTTCTCTTTCATGCCTCTGTGAGATGAAATGAGGCTTAAATCTATCAACAGTGTTGTAGTCTATAACATTATTCGTAACAGGCAGTTTACACTGTCAGACTCTGACATTGGGTCCATTGTCCAACCCTCCTGCCACTTCCCCAAAGTCTTTGCTTGTAAATATCTGCTGTCCTTCTTCCTACCTCCCCACTAATAGGGGCTAGTGGCCTCTGACACTCTGGGCATTCAGAGGAAGAAGGGCCTAGGAGTTTTGATTCTATTCGACTCACAGTGGAAGTTCTTTGCAATTAAATTTCTGTCTGGAATCTCTCCTCTATGGTTTCCTGCCAAAAATAGCCTTAACACTCTAAAGATCACCAATTGTAGTGTCTTTAACAGTGGTCATGTAGACTACATTTAGGGCCAATAATTTTTTAGACGCGTGTTCAGATTCAGATTCCTGGGCCCTAGATCCAGAGATGGGGGTGTAATAAGTGTTTAGCGTTGACACGCTGGGGCAATTCTGCCATCCTTCCTTGCAGTCTTGTCTCTCAGGTTCCACATTCACCACTAACTGCTTGAATATTTAGGACATTTGTGCTTTACCCCAGGTTTTAGGCAGGTCACAGTTCCACAGGCAAGGAAACATACCGCAGCTGCCCCAGACTTCCAGGTTACCTTAATATGCCTCTGGGGGGTCACAAGAGTGCCTTATGGGGGTAAGTACAGGTCTCCACTCCATCAATAGGTGCCCTCACGATTCACATTGAGATAGGAGCCTCCTCCTCAAACTCTCCTTCTAGTTTTCCTTCCATCCTCCCTTCCCCAGGGTGACCAACCTGTCTCACTCGTATTTAACTTCAGCCTTTACTTGGCAATATTGGCCTCTTGATGAGGCCTCCTTTCTCTGGCCCCACTGGGTAGAAAGGAAGTGCTCCATGCCTTAAGAACATGGAGTTCAAAAAAGTAGGCTGCTTAAATTCCAAGTTAGAATCTCAGAAATTGAGAATCACTGCAGCCTCCGTGGCTTTTGAGGAAGTCCCCATCAACCTTCAGAAAATGGGACTTCTGCTTCCTTAGGTGTGGAGGTGGTGCCCCAATGATAAGGAATTCAGCAGACTGTCACTTGCACTTGCACTGTCACTTGCACAATGTCATAATGAGATCCATCTTCAGAGCTAGGGCCACCTCCTTGGAGTGTAAGGGTCTCTCATTCCCTCATTCATTTAGTCAGTATGACTTGAGTGCCTTCTATGTGTGAGGTCCTCTTCAGGCCCTGCCTTAGAATGGACTTGTGACTTTTCCCGGGTCACCAAAAAGGAGCCTATGAGTCTAGGTCTTGTAAGAAGCAGACACCAAGACCAGGTTATACAGCAAGGATTTTATTAGGGGAATTGCCCATGTGAAAGGAGACAAGGACAAGCTAGTTGGGAGAGCCCTTCCCCAAAGACAACGTTAAGTCCGACCTTGAGTGAAGGGGAAGGCACACTATGGTCTGAATGTTTGTATCCCCCGCCCCTCTCTGAATTCATGCGCTAAAGTTCTAAGCCCTAAGGTGAGGGTAGTAGGAGGCGGAACCTTTGGGAGGTGATTGAGTCATGAAGGTGGAGCCTGCACATATGGGATTAGCGCCTTATACTTGAGCCTCCAGTGTGACCTCCCAACCCGTTACAACTTGTAGGACTACAAGAAGAACTCTGTGACCCAGAAGAGGCTCTTCACCTGGCCTTGCTGGAGGGACTTTTAGTCCCTAAAACTGTGAGACATACGTTTCTGTTGTCAGTCTCTTACAGCAGCCCAAACAGACTAGGACAGGAAGAGAGGTTTGGGCGGAAGCCTCCTAAGCTGTGTGCAGACATGCAGAGTGCTTAAGTCCTTGGGGGTACTGGAGCCTAAACTGGCCATAGGAGTCCAGTGTCATGTCTATGTTGCAATGGGTCTATGTTAGTACCTGTGCTGGATTCAGTCACTGGCAGGGAGCAACCTGTGCATGGTGAGGCCTCAGGGCAAACACAGCAATGGACTTCAACACATAGCAGACAGCCCCCCATCATGTGTGCTCTTGGCTATAGGCGGTCTGCCAGGTGCATTCTCCTGGTGGCCGCAGAGCCATGCTTTTAACCAAAATCAGAATGAGAAAGGGAGCCCAAGTAAACCTTGGCGTGAAGTCAGATCTGATGTAAGAGCAAGTTACATCCATCTTCCTGAGATGCCTTAGGTCTGCTTGGCCAAGAGCCATTACCTATTTTCTGAAAACCGGGCGTAATTGACGGTGGGTGGCTGTAAATGGTGCCAGGTGCTGGTCTGAGTTCACTCTACTATTTATGGAGGGAGGGTAAGCTGGGCAAATGTTTTTATGAGATGGACTTTGTTTATTGCTTGTTTATAAAGCTGCAGTAAATGGGACCTTTGCTCATCAAGGAAGCTGAGTTCATGGACCCCAAGACTTCTCTCTGCCTTTGAGTCCTGCCATCTGAGCTTCTGTTTCTGCCACCACGGCTTCTGTCCTTGCAGCATCAGAGCTTGGGAAATCCCATTATTGGGGTGACTCTCAATATCCACTTTCAGCTGAGATAGCAAACACAAGAGGCGTAACATGTGATTAAGTCCATTCAGCCCATCAGGTCCAGTGGGTCCAATTTGAATTTAACAGAGGAACAAACATGCGAAAACCACCCACGATGTGAATGCCTCCTTTAAATCCAAGCTGTTGTGACCATGTTCAGGTCTTCCTGACAGATGCTGCACATGCATCTGGGGCGGAATTTGTCCCTGCTTTTCTGTGTCAGCTCTAGTTCTCACAGGACAGAGCAAAGAGGCAAGGCATGAAATTGCACTAACCAACCCCTCCACTTATATGCACGAAAGCAGTGTGAGCCTGGGGAGAAAAGCAACTAATGCTCTGGGATTGAAAGTGTTTCTGAATATTGGTGCTGTTTTCCTGGTGCTTTGAAACGAATAAGTGTGGATAACATTCACAAAACATTTCTTCAGTCTTTCATTCAAAGATATTTATTGAATGTCTATTATGGTCAAGGTGTTTCCTTTATTTTATTTTATTTTTTAAGAGAATACAGTACAGCCAGAGATGCTGATGGACAGTTGGCTGGAGTTCAGGAGAGCTAAATAGAACTTTATAGTGATTTCTGTGAATGAGATAGAGAGCAGTCATATAAGCAATACCTTAATCTGTGGTAGAAAGACTGAAAGACTCATCATAGTATATGTAATTAGGTAAAGTAGTAATTATGATTTTTCCTATGTAATTTGTGATTTTATGAGGGCTGCACAATAAGCTCCAAAGAGCCCAACCAAAGATGGCTTGAGACCTTTGCATATGCAGTGATCGAGGAGTAGCCAGCTGTGCCTGGACCTGCGTGCATGTAGTAGTGCAATAGCCACTTGCACATGTGGCTGCTATACAATTCAAAATGCTTCTTCTAAACTAAGGTGTTTTAAGTATGAATCACACACTGGATTTCCAGATGGGGCTGTTCTAGATTGTAAGGTTCTCATGCTGTGTCCCTAGAATACAACACAATTCCTGGAGTGTACAAGGTGGTCTAAGCTATTTGCTGGGTGGGTGAGTGCATGAGTTAAGTACATGTCAGGAGTGTCCCAGATAGGTAGATGATTATTTATTAACTCCCTCTGCACCTGTTCATTCCTCTTCTGTAGTGTCTTTGTACCTTTTTTTTTTTTTAAGATTTTGCTTACTTATTTGATAGAGAAATCACAAGTAGGCAGAGAGGCAGGCAGAGAAAGAGGGGGGATGCAGGCTCCCTGCTGAGGAGAGAGCCTGATGTAGGGCTCGATCCCAGGACCCTGAGATCATGACCTGAGCCAAAGGCACTGGCTTAACCCACTGAGCGACCCAGGCACCCCTCTTTGTAGCTTCTGACAAGTCCACTCAGAGCTTGCCCTAAAGCATCCAGTGTGTAAATGACCATCACAGGTCCCTTGCTAGTTTTGGCAGCTTCAAGGGGGAGCTGGTAAGCCAGGACACCTGCCAGTGGATCTGTAGGATTCAGAAACTCTCTGAAGGGGGTTTCACTCTGTATACTCAGATTTCGCTCCCTGCTCTCTTACCTCTTATATTTCTCAAAAATTTTAGTTGACTCAAATAAGTGTATGGTCATCCTTTCTTATATCTGATAGTTACATGACCGTTGTTCCTGCTTGGAAACATTTTTCTGGCTGCTCCCACATTATCAGTGGTCATTCTGCACCTCATGGGTCTGTTTCTCCTAAATGACAGGTTATAAGTGGATGAGAACTAAGGAAACAAAAAATGGGCTTTTTAGAATTGTGTTTAAATATTTTTTTTTAATATTTTATTTATTCATTTGACAGACAGAGATTACAAGTAGACAGAGAGGCAGACAGAGAGAGAGAGGGAGAGGGAAGCAGGCTCTCTGCTGAGCAGAGAGCCCGATGCGGGGCTCGATCCCAGAACACCGAGATCATGACCTGAGCCGAAGGCAGAGGCTTTAACCCACTGAGCCACCCAGGCGCCCCTAGAATTGTGTTTAAATGTAAGAATAAATCGGCTCCAAGTGAGAGCTTGAGAAGCCTTCGTATAGACATAGGCTTTGGAGCATGGACTTAGGCTACTTCTTTTGGTTCTTCCTAGGGCGTCTGCTTAGCACTAGTCCCTGGCTTACATCTGAGGCAAGTGTGTGACCTGGGAAGTGAGCTCTGAAAGATGAGGTTAAGGTATATCTAGGATAATGCAGTATTTGGAAAGTTAGAAGCCACAGGGATAAGGACAAGCTAAGTATTTGGCCAAGACACTCAGATCTACCCAACCATACCTCTGAACGAGTGTCTCTGGGAAAACATAAGCACAGAGAACCAAGGACAAAGAAGGAATCTCTCACTGCCAGCTGGGATGTCAAAGCCTGACCTCCTGAAAGTAGGCAGAACATAAATGTCATTAAAAGGGATTTTAAGTACAAATCTGTACGGATACATAAACTCCTCTCCCCTAGTGCCTCCCCTCCCCACAACAGATTGTTCATGGCCGCCCTCTTGGTGTGTATTCCACAATTAGCACACACTCAATAACGCCTTTGTATGTCTCCTCAATTACAATAATTACGCTCATTGAGTGAAGGTGGAGATGGAAGCATAACATTTGAATTTGGAAAGAAATAAAGTTTAATCATCCCCTCCTATAAGTCTAACCCAAAGTGTGAAGATGGCGAGGTCCCAGTAGAGCCAGTGTTCTCTCTTCAAGACCATCTCATTCTTTTTTAATGGACTCAGAGGAAACACAGACATGGCCACCTCTAGACCACAGTGAAGAGTTCTCAACTGCTCTGTCTTCCACTCTCTTCTCTTCACTAGTCTGCCAGATTAATTGTCCTAAAATGCCACATTAATCATGTTACTCCTGTTCACCCATCTTCATAGTTCCTAATTACTTAGATAATTAAATTCAAAAACAGATTCAGCTGCTCCAAGCCCTCCCCCACAGGGCCCACATTCACATATCTGACCTTCGTCTCCAGACACCTCTGTGGCTGTCCCCTTCCTTTAGACAAAGCAGTCTGCTTCCCGTTTCTCAAATCATTCGTGAACTTTCCCACACCAAGCATTTGCTCATGCCATTCCTCAGGCCACAAATCTCTGACATCATTCTCTCTGCCTTTTCAAACCCTGACCTTCCTTCCTGCCTTCAGTAATCCTTGAACACCTACAATGTGTTAGTGGCTGTATGTGAGACCTGCTCTCAACTCTGCCTGCCTGCAGGACGTCCTCCTTCCCTGGAGTACATAGCACTTCATTGTTAGCCATCAGTTTGTTGGTTAGCGATAGAATCCTGTGACCAGTCTCTTATGCTCTTACTGTAAACTGTCTTTGTCCATTCAGGCTGCTATAAAAGAATACAATCAACTGGGTGGCTTATCAACAACAGAAAGTTATTCCTCACAGTTCTAGAGGCTGGGAGTCCGAGATCAAGGTGCCGGCAGATTTGGTGTCTGGTGAAGACTGCTTCCTGATTTATACGCAGCCATCTTTTTGCTGTGTCTCCAAATAGCTGAAGGGGCAGGAGATCTCTCTGAGGATATCTTAAAAGGTCACTAATCCCATTCATGAGGCTCCACCTTCATGATTTAATCACCACCAGAGGCCCACCTCCAAATATCATCACCATAATGTTAGGATTTAATGTATGAATTTGGGGGGGGGCAGCAAATATTCAGTCTATAGCATATACTTTATTTTTTTTTATTGTGTTTACCTATCAATAAGATTTCCAATTTCTCAGAGCAAGGATCATGTTTTATTCTTTTTGGTTCTTCACATATTGGTTTGCCTTGGTAGGTATGTTTAATAAACAATTTCTTCTAATGGATTGATTTTATTAAAATTCAGACTTAATGATTTCTGTACTCTGGTATCTCCCATAGTAAAACCAACCATAACATTTCAAGCTTAGGAATCTATCCAAGGAAGATGTAGCAATGCTTTATAAGTAACTCTTGTCTTGGAGGAAAGCATGTGTAAGGCTCAGGTAATCCCTAAGCTGGACATGTGTGCATTTTATAACTACCCTGTGGCAACAACAAAATCATGAGCCAAATCACAGCATGGTATATTCTCTCGTTATCCTCAATGGATCCATGCCTCAGGGAAACCCATGGCATAGAGGCCTGTGATTTTATAAAGCAGAAATAAATAAGAGTTAAAATATTGCCTCTGCACCTGGAGGACGTTATACTAAGTGAAATAAGGCAGCCACAAAAAGACAAATACTATATGATTCCACTTAAGTGAGGTTCCTAGAGTAGTCAAACTCACAGAGACAGAAAGTAGAATGGTGGCTGCCAGGGAAGTTGTAGGAGGTAGAAATGGGGAATTGGTGTTGAATGTGTACAGAGTTTCAGTTTTGCAAGATAAAAATAGTTTTGGAGACTGGTTGCACAGCAATGTGAATATACCTAACACTACTGAACTGTATGTTTAAAAATAGTTAAGATGGCAAAATTTATGTTATGTGTATTTTACCACAGTTTTTAAAAAATTTAAATAACCATCAAAAAGAAAAGTAACTGCTCATGAGAATTCTAAGACGTGTGTCTGGCAGATTAAAATCATTTCAACAATGGCAAAAAAAAAATTTCCTATGTATCAATTTTCATCATAACAAGGAGATTCACAGGTATTTTTCAAAATAAATGATAAATCTTCTTGAATAATTCAGGTAACTGAATGGGCCTTCCTTGGCGGGCCCTTCCTTGAAAGGTCTTCCAGTCTTGACTTTTTAAAAAAATAGATGCACGTTTCAGTTGTCCAGAATGTGTATTTCTGTTTTCTTTTTTTTTTTTCAAAATTTCTTTTCAGTGTTCCAGAATTCATTGTTTATGCACCACACCAAGTGCTCCATGCAATATGTACCCTCCATAATACCCTCCATAATACCCACCACCAGGCTCACCCAACCCCCTACCCCCCTCGCCTCCAAAACCCTCAGTTTATTTCTCAGAGCCCACAGTCTCTCATGGTTCGTCTCTCCCTCCAATTTCCCTCAACTCACCCCTCCTCTCCATCTCTCCATGTCCTCTGTGTTATTCCTTATGCTCCACAAATAAGTGAAACCATATGATAATTGACCCTCTCTGCTTGACTTATTTCGCTTAGCATAATCTCTTCCAGTCCTATCCATGTTGACATAAAAGTTGGGTATTCTTCCTTTCTGACAGAGGCATAATACTCCATAGTATATATGGACCATATCTTCTTTATCCATTCGCCCATTGAAGGGCATCGTGGTTCTTTCCACAAAAACCTTACAGAGCACTTTACAGTTTATAAAATCTCTCACATTTGTTATTTTCAAAGATAAGAAAGTCCCTGACATCTTCAGAACCTCGTTTCTATGTTTGTTCATGGGCAAGAGACATTTTTTCTTTCAAATGAATTCTTTCTATTCTTTTTATAAAAGTTTCTCCTTACTTGATCTTTTAAACTAGACTGAAAGATTTTAGCAGCCTTCTCATAATGTCCTTGTACTTATACATTTGAAAGCAGTGTTTGTATGTGCATAGTTGTTTTTGTTTTGTTTTGTCTTTGCCACATCTACTTTTGATGAGACTTTCAGTGGCTCATACGTTAAACATTTAGAAATAGAGAAGAGAACATTTGTAAGAACCAAAAATAGTGAAGACCTTTATGCACTCACCTTGAGCAGTTTATGCCAATTATGAACAAATTTTGCTATAAATTTTCTGGGCAGCTTAAACATAAGGGGAAACAGATCTGATTATGTGTTTTATTTTTCAGCAATAGAATATGTTCAAATTTAAGTGAACTTGAAAACATCGATGGGATACCTCCTACTTTTATTTTATTTAAAAGAGATAAGTATAATTCTCTTTGTCTTTCCTTATAACACTAATTTTCTATCACTTTGTTAAGTTCTCCTCTTTCACTTTCTTTGTAACTTCTGTAACAGTGAACTAAACTGGACCTTATGCTCTGCTAGAGAGCTGACTCTAATAGACAGTCAATGAAATAGTCCTTCTCAGCCAGTGTAGGGTGTAATATCTCACCCATGGTTATGGTCTCCAAGGCGTTTTATGAGGTGATTTTACTGAACTAGCACTTTCTCATCCCATATTTGCCATTCAATTCAGAAAGCACATGAATGCCTACTATCCTAGAAGCAGTAGAGCTTGAAGTATCTTACACTGAGTGGGAATGTAAATTGGTGCCCCCATGATGCAAAACAGTATGGAATTTCTTCAAAAATTAAAAATAGAGCTACCTATCATTTGACCCAGCAATTCCACTTCCTGGTACATATCTGAAGAAGATGACATCACTATCTCAAGTAGTTATCTGCATCCCCATGTTCATTGCAGTGTTAATCACATAGCCAAGACATTGAAACAACCTAAGTGTCCAGTGATGGATGAATGGATAAAGAAGTTGTTATATGTATAATTATATATATACGTATATAATATATAAAACATATATTTCATATATGTATATATGTGTGTGTGTGTGTGTATACACGCACAGTGGAATGTTATTCAGTAATGAGAAGAAGGAGATCCTGCCATTTGTGACAACATGAACAGAACTTCAGGGAATTATGCTTAGTGAAATAAGTCAGAGAAAGACAAATAATATATGATTTCCCTTATATGTAGAATCTAAAAGCATTGAATTCATAGAAGCAGAGCACAATGGTGATTCCCAGAGTCTTGGGGTAGGGTAAGGAAATATTCTAGGGTACAAACTTTCAGTTATAAGATGATTAAGTTCTGGGGATCTCACATACAGCATGATGACCATAGTTAACAAGATGTATTATATACTTAATAGTTGCAATGAGAGTAGAGCTTATGTTATGTGTTCTCACCATAACTGCAAAACAGGGATTATGTGATGTGAAGGATATATTAATTAGTCTTATTGTGGTAAACATTTTGCAATACATTTGTGTATGAAATCATCCCACCGTACATCTTAAACTTACACAATGTTATATGTCAATTATCTCAATAATGCTGGAAATAAATTGTTTTAAAAGAAGACCCAAAGAAAAGAAATAACTGTAAAAACTCTTAGAAGAACACCCTGTGCTCTTAATATGACCAGTTTCTTCTAGGTCAGTCTGCGTGGGGTTTTAGCAGGACATCGAATCTGAGACTGTAAAGATGAGAGGGGGGTCAGCCACATGAAAATCTGGAGCAATGGGGAGGATAGCCCATAGGAAGGGTACCCCATGTCCGAAAGTTATACAGAAGGGCTCGGTGTCACTGAGGTCAGGTACGTTAAATCCTGAGAGCCCCTGATAGTGTCCCCTTAAGGTGTCATCTGAGGACACTTTTCTCAGCCCTGTTCCTATAGCACATGCAAATCAGAATCTTTTATAGCTCACTGTTCTGATAGGATTGTGTGAGGTGATTTTTATTTTACTTTACAGTTTCACACGCTCCAACCTCATCATGTTGAGTATTGGGACTGGCCTGTGCATGCAAGAGTGGTCAGGAAAAGTCTCTTGGCTTTACATTTTCCTGCATTTTTCTGCACAGACCAGCTGGGGTTACTGCGCAGATTTGGGGCCTGGGCAGGGAGAGGAAGGAAAGGAGGAAGGAAGAAAGGAAAGATGAGAGGGAAGGAGAAAGAGAAGAGGGAAGGAAGGAAGGAGAGAAGGGAGGGAGGGAAAGGAAGGAAGGGAAGGGAAGAAGGAAGGGAGGAAAATAAACATCTCTTTACCTTCTAACCATACCAATAAAAATTCTGGCCAATAGAGTGGGCAGACATGGTAAGGCAACCCCCCTATCCATCTGCAGGTAGGCAATCTGGGACTGGCATGGAGTCTCCATAGTCATCAGGGACCCTGGCCTCCTTCCATCACCCTCACCATCCATATCACCTCATGGCCCCAGATGGCACCTTGAGATTGGAGCATCACTTCTGTTTTCCAAACTGCAGTAAGGAGAAGAGGGAAAAGCCTAGTTAAGAAGACTTTCATTAGCATCCCACTAGGCAAAGGATATTCACAGAACCTACCTATGTGAGAGCGCATTTGTATACCCATTTAGATGGGCTCATTGCTGATCTGATTAAAGGGCACATTTGTTACTTGGGGTAGAGGATAAAGTGTGTTGTGGGGGACACGGTTTTTTCTTTCACTTCTACAGTGTAGTCCACTATTGTCCAAATCACATGTGTAAGAGAGAAGCAAATGTTATGAAAGCAGATATAAAATACACCCAAATAGAACAAAAAGCAAATCATTATTATGCCTCACACTCCAACTTTTTTAAAACGCTCCTGATTTTCTGTGGGCTGGGTTTAGAATTTTAGAAAATAAAGCTTCAGGAAGTAGCTGTGACAAGTTGCCTTGCATGAAACCTCCCGTGCATATAATCACTGTCCCGGATATAATTGGGAGCTAATTTCATATTTCCTGCATATCATATTGGAAAATTGAGCTGTCAGATCTATTTAAGGGCTACATGCCAAATGGGAACACCCAAACCCTGCTCTCTTCAAGAATACATTTCTGTAAGACTTTCTCTCTCTCTCTCTCTCTCTCTTTAAGACTTAACAATAATGTTGTACTGGAAGCCAAATCCAATGGAATAAGCCTTTGAAGTTCAGGTATTTGCTGTGTATAAAATTTAGGAAACTTAGAAAAGTCAGTGTAGCTGAGGGAAATCTTCTTTGAGATATCCTGTTCCATATAAAGTCTCTTAATTTCCAAGGCTTTTAAAACTGTGGATCGTTAATACCGTAGGCCAATGTCTTAAGCATTATATGAGGTTCAACAGGGTCTTGATAATCCGTGGTCAGGGTGCCCTGACATACCTATGTAATCAAAAGCTTGGTTAATAAGAAATGAGCAGGGCATGATTCAGTCTTTCTCTTGAGAGAGATTAAGCTACACGCTGTGAATGTTTATTACTGAAGCATTACTGCTAGTGAGGGACCTTTGGTCTTTCACTTACCAAAGAATCTTTCGCTCAGTGGACTGTTCCACCTGTGTTCTTTCCCATCATTTTTTCTGAGCTCTTTTGCATCTTGCACTTTTTTCCGAATATGCTTAACTGGGAGGAAATCTGCATCTTCTGTTCCCTAAAAGCATGGCAGTACACGAATTGGGCTTAAATCCAGTAAAAGCATCTTGATTTTTTCATTCTGGAATTCTAGAAATCCAGGTTCTAGAAATAGTTGAGAGATGATGTGATGGTCATCAAATACCTGATGGGAGATATGCTTTAAATTAGATAAGATAACCTTGATGAAGTAGGGAAGAGGAAGAAAATCTACTTCTGTGCTTTGATCTGTGGGTAGTTTGTGAGCATTATTCCCTGGGGTGAGTGTGTTGTGTTGTGTTGTGTTAGTCTTAGACGACAGGCTTAAGTCTCGTAGTTAGACATTCTCAAGCCAAGGGGATGACGGCCATACTGACCAGGTCCAGATATGTATAGGATGTGAAGTAGATAAAATGCATCACTGGTATCTCCTCATTCCCTTTTTTTACCACTTTGCCCTTCACCTTATGTCCTTTCCCCTTTGATTCCCTGTCACTTTTTCCTCCCTTCTCCCTTTTCAAGAAGATCTGCTAAAATAATTCACACCTCAATTGTAATAAAGTGTAAATGGGTTTCATTGGAATGTCAGCCAATGGTGAGTATCTGAGAAAGGATCTTTTGACTAGCGGGTTGCATAGGCCTTTTTTACCTTCTCATAAGTCTAAATGCGCAGCAAGGAATTTTAAGGAAAAAACCTGGGAAGTGTTTTAACAAAATTAATGATTGCAGGTTAGTCCCGCTGTTTCATTGCCCACCTCAACCCCCACCCCCAAGATGAATAAGCGTAGGAAGTTCTGGGCAATCCCATAGCCTGCGTGAGATCTAGTATGGACAAAAGGATTGTAAAAACCACAAGTGAGAAGCTATCTAACTTCACTGAGCTGTAACTTGGCCCAGAGGTTTTCAGATGTTTTTGGTTATAAGTGGAATATTTTTTAACAGGCACAGTATTGGGATTCTTAACCATGTAAAACAGCAGATGTAGCAGAGCTGTTTTGGTAGAAACCTGGTGGATATTGGGGGGTTTGGGGGAGGGAGAAGGAAAGCCAGAGGCTCATGTAGGAACCACTGGAATTTGGGGTCAAGAGTCTAAACCCCACTGCACCATCTTGTCCACACACCATGAAGATCCAGAAGCTTGGGCCCCGAGATGCCTGAAGACTTATCCAAAGTTACCTTGACTGTGCCCAGAGGGGCAGAGTCAAACTGTATCCCACATATCACACTTCTATTTCAGAATTCAATAACAGTAATTAAATGACTGATTTTCCCTTAGACATTTATCTTTTTGCTAGTTATTAGAAAACCTGGAAAGTGTAGGACATGTGGAGATGGAGAATTAAATCCACCTAAAATCCCATTAATCAAAAAACAATTTATGCCGTATTTCCAACAAAAAATAAACTTCAATAATTTTATCTTCAAGGTTTAAAGAGATTTAGATCTTCTCATGTTGATTCAAATGTGTGACAGATCATGAGCCCCACTAAGCATATAAAAACAAATGTCCCAGATCTTAGATGGTAACTGCATATAGAAAGGTTGAGTTATTTCATTTATTCTGATTTTTAAGGAGGAAAAATATATGGTAGGACAGTCTTTTAAAAATATCTCATCCTAAAACCTCCCTAACTAGGTTTCCCAGAACCTAGACCCAGCCTGTCCTTGCATATAATGACAGAACAATCGGAAAATGTGTGCAACAGGGAATTTTCCTCAGCCTTTCTCCCGAGTGTCCAGGTACACAAGCTCTGGCTACACCTGAATGTTTTTAATGAATTCTTTGAAGCTCCAGCTCCAGCACAGCTGCTACTTCAAATAAAAAAAGCAAGAGCAAATGAAATGCTTCCCTTACCCTATGCATTCAGTGGTTTTAAATTCATGAGTTCAGGTGAATGAAGATGAGAGTGGGAATGAGGATGACCTAAGTGATAGGGCAGCGCAAGCAGCTGGCTTTGCTAAGCTGACTATAAAACAAGGACTGGATGAGCCGCCCAAGGCTGGCACATTTGGGGGTGACAACCTGTGCTCTACCTGAGAGTTGGCGTCAGTGACAGGGACAGGGAATTGAAGGTACAGCCAGACAGTGGGTGGAGGAAGAAGGTCCTCGCCCTAAAACCAGGCTGCCTTGGTTCAAATCAGGCTGTCACTTAAAAGTGACTAAATTTCTCTGACCATTAGCATCCCCTATCTACAAAAGAAGGATAATAAAAATTACACCCATCTTTTGAAGATGTGTTAAGTATATACACCTACATCACCTAACACAGAGCCTGGCATATAGTGTTCAATAAATTTTAGTTGGCTTGATGGTAGTTAGTATGTAACTTTCTGATTTTTTACCCTCTTCTACCTCCTGTCTCTCTCCTGACTCTGCCCTATGAATTTTGACTATTTTCTTGGGTGCATCTGGAAGACCAAGAGAAAGCCAAACCATAGATGTGTGTTTGGGGCTTAAGCCAAAAATCAGACCTGAGTCTGACATGAATGGACTATGAAGGTCAGACGAAATAGAGCAAGGCCTGTATGTCTAGGTACCCCCTGACACACAGATCTAAGAAAGGCCAGAGAACTTCCCAAGGAAAATCAAACTAGCTTCCATTTACTGAATGCTGTGTGCAAGGCACTGTGCTAAGTACAAAATGTCTGTTATTCTGTTTGATGCTCTCAACAATGCATGTTTTCAGATGAAGGAAACAAGGTTTAGAGAAGTGATATAACTCATCCAAGATAGCACAGCTGGTGGGTGCCAGAGCTGGGATTCCAACCCAAGTCAGTCAGCTCCAGAGCTCATGTTCATGCCCACTGTGCCATACTGCCCTACCCCCCCGCAGAAGGCAAGCCAGACTGGGGCCACAGCGTGAACAAAAGTCCTGGACTTTCGGAACATTGAACAAGGGTGTTCAAATGGACGGGTGATGCCAGAGGACATGAGGCTGAATCATGGGGTCCTTGAGCATCATATTCAGAAGTATTTACTTAATCTGTCAAGTGAAGGGAGCCATGGAGAGCTTTCGAATATTGGAGAGAGTGATATGACTTGCATTTTAAGAACATAACTCTGTGGGGGGCCTGGGTGGCTCAGTGGGTTAAGCCTCTGCCTTCAGCTCAGGTTATGATCTCAGGGTCCTGGGATCGAGCCACACATTGGGCTCTCTGCTTGGCAGGGGACCTGCTTCTCCCTTCTCTCTGCCTGCCTCTCTGTCTACTTGTAATCTCTCTGTCAAATTAAAAAAAAAAAAAAAAAAAAAAAAAAAACCCACATAACTCTAATGGCGGCTTATGGGGTTGGATTTACTTGAGCAGAGACAGAAGTCAGGAGTCAAAAGTGACCAGTTTAAAGACTATCCCCATAGTCCCTTGAGGGTTTCCTGGGATAGGAAGATGGGAATGGAAAAGAAGTTTTATATATGTAACTAAATATCTAAAGTACACTATATCCATAACTGTAACAATTAAGGGCACTGACTTTGGGATCAGATAGTTCAGAGTTTGAATCTCCGTCTGTCATGCATTCATTGCTTAACCTTGGACATTAAATTTATGCCTTTGTAAAACAGAGATAAGGATTGTCCTAGCTTCTTCGAGCTGCTATAACAAAATATCCCAGACCGAGTGGCACGTGAACAACAGACATTTCTCCCAGTTCTGGAGGCTAAAAGTCTAAGATCAGACGGTCAGTACAGCTGGGTTTGGTGAAAGCCCCCTTCCACGTTAGACTGCCAACTTCTCATCGTATCCCTTCACTGCAGAAAGAGGGCAAGAGAGTCTTTTGGGATCCCTTTTATAAGGTCACTAATCTCATTCATAAGGATTCCACCCTCAAGACCTAATTACTTCCCAAAAGTCCCACCTCCTAATACCATCTCACTGGGGGTTAGTGTTTCAAATATATGAATTTTGGGGGGATACAAACATTCAATCCATTGCAATGATATTATCTTAAAGGATATTATGAAAATGAGGTTTAAAAAAATGAATGACAAAAGGAATTGTAATCTAATTGCCTAGCACATAGTTAGTGCTCAATAAATAGTTGCTACTCTATTGTCATTATAATATTTATCAATACTCCTCACTAACTTAGTCCTTCCTCTCAACTAGAGAACAAAAGTCTGCAGAGAATCAGAATGAATTTTTGAAATTTCACTATGACCTCATTTCAACAATTAAAGTTTTTCAAAAGTTGCATTTCTAACATTTCTTACGCACCAGTTGGGTAAAGAATCTGCGGTGGGTACCATGGTGTCTTCTATAGATAAACACATTTTTGTCCTTTTGTTGAAAAACTAAAATGCGACACAGCAAAACAAGCTGCATTGCTAATGAGCTGCACTGGCTGGATGGTAAATCGTGTGTTGCTCTTATGTTTCTGTTTCACTGCCTGTTTGGCTCAGCTCTGTGTATCCATCCTGGGTCCCTAACTCCTGGACCACAGAGTCCACATCTGCCTCCCTTTTTGGCCAGAGTGAGTCCCACACAAAATTAGTTGCTTAAAACGTATTCTCTTTAAGTGAATTAACTTTTGTTACTTTGGAGGGAAATATCTAATATTTAAAAATTTATTTATTTGCAAAGTTGGGTTATAAAGTAATTTTTCCCAGAGTTGCCCAGAAAATTTCTGTTAAGTCAACTCCCTACATCTACATGTAGTGGGATTTGGAGATCACAGAATCCCTCTACGTAATTGCTGCTAGGGAAAGAACTAATTAAAGCTTGGCACTATTTTTCCCCAAGAACAGGATGGTAGGGGTTATTTTTATAGCCTCTCTCAATTGAGCACAGAAGATCCAAATTCACAGCAGTGCTATAGTGTTCCAGTTTGTCATTTTACTCCCCGTATCTTCCTGTTCTCTTGGTTTTATTGATCCCATGGAGAGCTAGTGCTCTGGCCATTTTGCACTGGTGCACTTTGAACTTGCCCTGTGGTGGGACCACCAACCTCTGGAAGAGGCCCAGTGTTATTAAGCTCTGGAAAAGTTGGTTATTGTTTGGAAAGCATGTTAGCTAGCCTTAATTACACACCATGCTGTATATGGGCTAACACCTACCCGTGTGGTCTTTGTTTCTTTGTTTCATTACTTCATATTGAATAAGGACTTGACCCGCCATGTGGGATAAGAACAATGATTTGGAGAAATGGATCCAGCGAACACACGGCCTATAGACTGTAAAGTAGTAACACTGAAATTATGTTTAGAAGAGCAAATGTAAAATAATTCAACCTGAGTGATCTCCTGCAGTATGCTCAGGCTCTTTAGATATTGTTCTGTTAATAGCTTATGTCTCCACGGATAGTGCAAGCATTCCAACTCAATTGACAATGGTAAATTACAATACAAATAGCATCAAACCAGTGAATGGCCCCGTGCCAAATGATATCACCATTTTTTCAGGAGGGCAGATCTCTTCTGAGTGTGACAGTGAGGGCTCCCCAGAAGCACTCAGTTACAGGCATTCTGTAACTTAAAATGTAAACTAGTTCCTAGGCAGAAAAAGTCTTCTCTGGAGGATGCCTGGGAAAGAGATGTCATGAGGTGAATGGTCAGTGATCTCCTGAGTGAGCAAGTTTCATTTTGGTCTTATTTGATTATTGAAATCATCGGGTTCTTTTTCTTAGTTTCTGAGCCAAACAGCCTTACCATCTTCTCAACTCTCATAGGCATTAAAACTCACCCTTCAGAGATAGTGTACAACAAGACAAAATACTCAAAGTCATCAGCCCCTTAGTGGGTACGCGCGCGCGCACACACACACACACACACACACACTTCACTGGCAGTAACCCCTGCAGATCTTCAGTGTTTCTTTCCAGGGACGAGCACAGGTAGTACTCCCTGAACCTGAGCCTCCCACTTTTCCAGCCGACACTGGGCAGGGCTGATGGCTGTCCCACAGAGAACGACAAGGTAGATTCTGGAACAGACCGCATATTTCCAGGATGGCCAGATCGAGCCACACGACGCTCCCTGAATCAGCCCACCTGTCTCAGGCAGTTTTGTGTGTGGAGCGATGGAGGAAGTGCCAGGTGACTCTGAGTATGGGGAGTAGAGGCTCACCCTGGTCTGCTCTGAATTTATGAGATTACAGCCTTTGTGTTCACAGTGAGGGTAGGCTGACCAAAGAGCTGAGGATGTAGGAAAGCCGCACGTTATTACATTTCCATTCTAACTACATTTCCTTCACTTCTGTGATCGTCCCCCCAGGGGGCCTCGTTAACAGAGTTTTAATGTCTCTTGTACACCCTGGAACTCCTGCACAGACCGCCAAACACCCTTTTTCTATACCAAGCCCCTAACATCTGCATGGGGTGGACAGCATGACAGGTTGCCCCTGCATTCGGGTTCAACCAAGAGGCAGTCAAAGGAACAGCCTGATTCTGTCAAACCAGACTGTCGTGATCAGAAGCCCTGTGTTGTCACGGCTTGCCGGCTTCAATCCGCACTTCTCAGAAGCCCCCACTGGACAGTTCGAGTGTGTGTTCTGCTCCAGTGGGCTGACTTCATTATCTCAGCTGCGGCTGTTTGGCAAGAGCCTCTACCTCCTTTCTCCAATACACATTCGAATCTGCAATCAAAGTCACCCCTCAAAGCCATTGCCTTTTTAAGAAAACACTTCCATTCCAGCTATAGTTTCTTTTCCAAGTAAATTCACTAGGTGGCAGTGAACAGGAGGGAAAGAGAGCTGCTCTCAAAAGGCACTCAGAGGCAAGTGCAGTCGAACATTCCAGGATATCGAATGGCGAATTTAAAAAATCCTTCCTCAAGCTGTGGGCTCCGACACACATTCCTGATAGCAGACCAGCTGCGGCGTAAGGTGAACACCTAGTTTTCACTAAATGATGAAATGCAAGATTTATCATCAAACCTCCTCTGAACATTCTGCTGATCATTTCTATCCCGGTTGTATTCATACTATTGTCGAAACCAGAGACATTTTATTATTGCCTATAGGCATTTTCCTTTGCAGAAAATAGTGGTTACAACTAGGTCCTACCCATTCAGAAACAATTTTGCATGTATGTGTGTCTCCGTGTCAGTGTGTAAGTGCATGTGGGTGCACGTGCGAATGTGTGCGCCTCATGATGACTTCAAGGATTTAAGTGTCATTGTTCTTTGATTAATTTCTCCATTATAACTGTCATCCCCCTTTATCAGTCAAGAAGGACATTCCTTCCACCATAGTAAACTCTGTTTTCTAAGCAGGTGGAGCCTGGAATCTATACAACCTCGGCTTTGGGAAGACTCTAAAACTTCAAATTTGTGAAAGGACACTAAAATCTGAGTACATACACTGTCAGTTAGTTTATTTACATGCTGTCTGGTTCTTAACCTAAATGCGCTCTGTTCAGAGGGGAAGAAAACAGTTGTAAATCAACCAAAAAGGCCATTTCTGTAAACTGCTGAGTCTTGCCTGCAGCTGAGAGTTGACCTCACCGGGATCAGGAATGCATGCGCCGTCACATCATCACGTTGGCCCCCTACCCCATTGGCTCCCCATCCACAGCGCTACTCCGGCCCTGGCCCCAGGACCTTAATGACAATGGTACCAGGAGCTCTATTTCTAGCACACATTTTTGGACACGGTGGTGTTGTTGCTTCAGTTATGTTGCTGTTCTAACCCGGATCTCATACTCCAGCTCTCATGGCTGGGCTTCTCCCACTTCTGGCTTCTTCTCCACACCCAGGTCTCTGCCATTCTCTAGACCTGAGCCCCATCCTGGTAACCAGTTGGCCCCCTCTAGTCCCACCTCACTCTTGCCAAATACCCTCCAAGATAAAGTGCTACTTTGGTAGCCCTGCCTGGTGGTCCCAGGACCCCAGTGTCTGATGACAGACTCCTTTTCCCATGCCAACTGCATGCCTCTGATTGCTGAATATTGTTAGTTTCCCAGGCCCCAAGAGTGTCCTCCACTGAGCTGTTTGGGAACCATGCAATTCCACCACGCTGAACCCCTCCAAAGAGATCATCATTAAAAACTGCAGCTTTGCTATGTTTGTGCTCAATGATTCATACTGTAAACGAGGCTCCGAGCTGGGTACAAAAGATACAGTGGACATAGGGGATGGTCCCTGTCACAGAGAGCTACCCCCTGCCTGCAGATTTTGTGTTCTGCCTCAGCACCTTCTCCCAAGGTTGCCAGCAGAGTCTGTACACACCCTGCCCATCTTTGCAGGAAGAGGCTTTCTTGGGCCACAGTCCCACCAGTCCTGTCGTGGTAAACTGGGCCATGGCTGGCTGTGCCTGAGGTCATCAAAGGGTCTCATCTTGGTTTCAGGTAGAACTCTTTCCTTAGCTGTCCACGGACAGGTTATTCAACATGAGGGGGAAAAAATCACAGTGCTGAATACTCCGCTAGTCCGGTCTTCCTGGGTCCACACAGTCCACTCCCCAGAAAGCAAATACAACACAGAACAGATGTGAGGGAACTGCCTGGCTTGGGGTGTGAAACCCCGGACCACTCATGCTCTGCCTGATTCACTTGCTGCAAGAGAGATGAATGTGTCAGGAGTGTAAAATCACCCTGCCTTAGCTCTAATCGTGTAGGTGATCAAGAGATCTCGAAGTGGTGGCAAGCAGAAGACAAGCCAGGAAATGAAGTCATCTGAGGCTAAGTTTCCATACGTAGTGGACAGTTGTACGTTCTAGAAAAGCTGTGCTTCTGGCCCTGTGTTAATTATCTTGTGAGTAGTGTGGAGTGTTAATAACAGTGGCAATTCCAGTTGGGGACTTAAAGATACACTTCGTAGGTCTTAGTGATATAGTAGCTGGAAAGCAAATAAGTAAATGCCAAGCTCTTCTTTGTTTCTCCCATTGGAAGGAGGTAGACATAGATAAATTCCCTAATAGGAAAAGTAAGATTGGAAAAAATCAGCTTAGGAAAAGATGCTCTTTAGAAGAAAAATCTTTACATGCTCAGTGCAATATTTTCATGCAGCTGTTTTCTCTAAAATTAAGTTGTGGTCCTGTTTTTTTGTTTTGTTTTGTTTTGTTTTGAAAACTGTATGCAAGATACCTTTTCTCCTGTGTACACACACACACACACACACACACACACCCCAGCTGGTTGCTTTTAATGCATCTTTTAAAAAATAAAATTACTTAAGAAATTAAGTATGTAAGGAGATCCTTTGAAGAGGACTTTTTAGGAGTCTAAACTTCCCTCATTTTCTGGAAGTCTTGTGCTTGCTTTGATGTTCTTATACTTTCGTTTGGTGTCGTTTCATGTTTTGCTAGTCTCTACTATCAGAAACCAAGGGTAATGATTTCTTTGCTAATTGATATTTAATTTGGGTCCTTCTCTTTAGTAAAACCTGAAGCTCAAGAATTTAAAATGATGACACAAAGATCTATTGCAAAGTACTGAACCCTGCTACAAAGAGCACTTGCTGCAGTTCATAAAGTTAGAAATACAGAAAAACAAAAACAAAAACAAAAAAACGAGTACCCAGGCCTCATCAAAGTATGATTCCAGAATTAGTTAATCACCTGCTTTCTGGGCAGTGGTTGCAGAGTTCAGGGGCAGTGCAACCTGATTTGGACCCTGACCTCCCCCCTCCGCCTCTTGACCCAGTTCTATATTTCCTGCCTGTGCTCAGGTCCTTGCAAAGTAGCCCCTTCCTGATGCCCATTATCATGCTGACTGTGGTGTCCTCTTTCTCCAACTCTGCAGTGGGCAGCACAAAATTCCCTAACGGTGCTCCTGATAATCTTATCACTTCCTTCCTGTTTCTAATCCCTGTCTGTCAATGCAGCACAGAGTCCCTGAGGTATGAATTTTGTGTACTCTGTGAACAGAGCAAATATTCCCTCCTGGGTGGTGGTGGACACACAGACCTCCGGGACTTCAGACAGGAGCAAGGATGTCTTCTAGATGGAGTGCCACCTGGAAGAGCTGTCTCTTATTACTCAGGAGGCTTTCCCTTTACAGTGATTTCTAGGCCCCTGCTATACATACCCTCCTAGCGGCCATCTGCACCTGCGGCCAGGTTTTACTATTTATGCTTGCTGTTTGGGGTGACATAGCCACCATTCTGCCATCCATTCTGGAGCCATTCCAATGGTTCCCCGGCCCCCTAGAGAGTGTCAGCCCCGCTCTGTCAGGATAGAGCAAGATTTATCCTAGTTTCATGAAAAATCTGTGCAATTTATACTACACAGTCAGGAGCTTGTTGGCTCATGAGGTTTAATCCTGGACTCCTCTGAAGAGGACAGATGAAACTAAACAAGGTCTGGAAATTACCTAGACATCTGCACCATCCGTGAGCTTCTGCTCCATGGAACGGGGCCAGTCCCCTCCCATAAATCCAAATCACTGGTGATGGCATCTCTCAAGAGGCCAAGTAGATCTTTTCCCACAAGTGAAGAATTTCTAGTAAAACTATAGCCTGTTTTTTTTTTCTTTTTAAAGCTTGAGAGGGTAAACTTTTTTTCAATCTACCATAAATAGGTGTTTTAAGGCCAAGACCCTAATGAGATAATCAGCACAAAAGCCACCACCAAAATGAGCAAGTTTGGAAACTCACTGAAAACATAAAATGGGGCTGGCCCTGTTCCCAGCGTACTGGGTGGAAGGTTGGGGGAGAGGGTCTTTGTTTTCCCTGGAAGAGGTGACAGTTCAGAGTATGAGAGCCCGTGCTATCTGGGAACCTGGCTGATACGTGCGCGCGTGGGGCCGGTGGGCCCATCCGGTGGGTGGAAGAATGAATAATGGGTGGGAAGTCGGCCAGAGGCAGTCACCCTGCTCCCTGTTCTCTCCCTGCAGACACAGAACCTCCAGAGAGCCACTGCCAGGGGTCTGTGGGAAAAGAGGTAGAACTGGGAACCTTTGTGACAGTAAAACCAGCTGGGGAAGTAAATGCACTTCAAGTGCTGGGGGCTTTCCAAGAAAGTGGCTTTGAAGTGGTGGGGACCAGAGTTGCTGGATGAGCCCCACGGGCTCCCTCATAAATGAGGCTCAGCTTATAGGCCTTTCCCAGCACCTCCCAGCCCACCCCTGCCCCTCATCAGAGCCCCACCTCCAGCTCCCTTCCGGGCCAGAGTCCCCTCTTTCCTGCATCCCAGCCGTGTGAGCTTGTGCCGTGACTCAACCTTCTTGTACCTCCATTTCCTCGTGTGCAAAACCAAGGGTCTCGATTGGTCCTCCCAGAAGCAGACCCTGAACCAAGGACCCTGGTGAAAGGGATTAATTCAGGAAGTGCTCCCAGGAAAACCAGGAGAGGAGGAGGGTGAACAGGATAGGTGGGCAAAGAAGCCGATTGAGGGTTGGATTTCAAAGTAAGTCCCAGCTTCAGCCTGATCTCCAAGGAGCTCTGGAGTACTAACTGCATCTCTGAGTTCACCTCCTCTGGAGAAAAGGGATCCAGGCCTCTGTACCCTCTCAGCAGTCAGGTCATTGCAAGGACAGTGGAGTAGACTCCAATTTCTGTGCACCTCCGGCTCTCTCTCCCTCTTTGGCAACACAGCTCCAGCAGTCTGAGGGCAAGTCTCCAAAGCAGGCAGCAGATGCCCTCTGTTGGCAGCAAAGCCCACGGAGGCTGGTTGTGGGCCCCAGCAGAGGTGTCTTCTACATGGACAAGAATATTTCTTGTCTATTTCACCGGGTTGATGTGAGGACTGAGTGCCTCCCCGGAACTATCCACATAGCAAACTGTCCATGGTCTTTCTTTTTTGCCCAATGAGCATCATGCCTATTATGCCCCACCTCTCGCCCAGCATGCTGGGAGCAGAGCCATTCCACTCTGTGCATTTACATGTGCTGGTTTCTGTGGCAGTGTTCACGATGATTAGCTCACTTGTGGGACCACTTCTCAGTCAGGTGATACCATTGGGTAGATGACTCAAAGCAGGAGGTTGGGGAAACTATGAATGATGGAAGGAGCATCCTAAGGGCCCACAGTAGCTGGAGCAGTGGGTGAGCACAGAGAGAAAAGCTGACCACCCTGAGTGTGCAGGAAGCTGGGGAAAGGGCACAGAGGACTCAGCCAACTATATTCTCCCCTTGAGTCAATGATTCATTGAAACTACCAAAGGCATCATATAGACTTTAGCTCCACCACTAGAACTATAATTTTTTTTTTTTTAAATCTCTACAAGTAGCAGTGTTCTTCGAGTCTAAGTTCACTCAGCCATCTCTGGGGTCATGAGCGGTTTCTGCCGCTGCCCTCTGGGGGAAGCAGGGGTAATTGGGAATGTGTCCTTAGATCAGAGGGCATGGATGGCACCAGGGGTGGTCAGCCAGATAATAAAAGCTTAGGCAGACAAATATCTTCAATTATTCCAAAAATTGTCATATGAAAGAAGATATGAAGCTAAGAAGAGGAGACCTGATAAGAGGATATTTTGTGGAATTTCTTTGTAAACTTTCCTTTCATCAGAATTTTCCAAAGACCACCTAAATTCCCGGAGGCTCATCAGGACAGACGTGCCCTCATGACTCAGGACACTTGTGCAGGAGCTGACAATCAGTGGAGGGGACTCCAACGTGCAAGACCCCCTTCTTCACCCCAACTTCCAAGAGCCATCATGTTTATCAAGGGTTAACAAGGAAGAGATATATAGATGATAGGTAGACTGATAAGCAGGTAGGTTGATAAACAGAGAGAGAGGCAGGCAGATAGGCAGATAGAGGATGGTGATTGTTATGATAGATAGATGAATAAAGAGACAGATGGATAGATGGAGAGACAGAAAGATAGATAGCTGGATGGATGTAGGACCTGGGGTCCAACAGAAATAAATACAAAAAGGTCTATTGTAATTAGTCTTGCTTTGGGAAGACAAGTGAATGGGGACTTAGCTATACCTTGTGTTAGGTTTAGGGCTAATCATGGCAAAATAGATGGACATGAGCTCTGGGCTTAAAGAGATGTGCGAGCAGGTGGGAGGCAATGTCCTGAACATCCCTGCTATGTTTGGTTTATACGCATTTATTTTGGGTTCTACTTTTACAATTATCCTTCCAGACACCAAGGCAACTTTATAAAAGTAAAGGAATCCAATTCTCCTTCTTGTGAATGACACACAGTCCCCAGCTGGCGTTTACTATTCACTCTCCAGCAGAAACCACTGTAACATGAGTCTTCAGAGGCAAGTCTCTTAGACTCCTTTCTATTTCCTCTTCTGTTTAACAATGTGGCACACACAGCCCTGTTGTTTAGATTAATTATTGATTGTAAATTACTTCAAAATCGATGCTGCATATAGGCTGTTTAAATCACAGCCATCTTCTGAGTTAGGACTATGGCAGCATCTGAAATAGACTTCCATGTTTAATTCCTTTTCCCCAGAAAGGTAAGAGGAGACAGGTGAACTAGGGTTGGTGCTGGTTCCAGCCCTTCAACTCAGAAGTTTTCCTTTTCTCTCTGGATTCCACCAGGACCCACAGCACTGATGAAGCCCTTATGCCTTCTTGAGATGAAATGCTTCTGCTTCACACAGAATTGCTGTGAATATGGGAAACAAATTGTGGAAATGCTTGAGAAAGACAGTAATAGTAACATTATGTTCCAGGTCATTTGCTAGTACTTTACTGATATAATTTCTCTCCTTCTCACCTCACCCTCCAAATCAAAGGCCATTAGTAACACATTGCATGAATCTGTGGCTGTGCTCTCACATTCCCCACTAAGTGGACAACCTGTCCAGGCTGGGACAGGACTTTGCTGGTGTTCCCACTAAAAGTTCTAAGTCCTGGGAACACTTCTCAGCTCTGGGCAAACCAGGATGGTTGGTCATCACATACATATGTGTGTGTGCATGCACATGCACACACACCCACACCCACACACACCACTAGTATAATGCACCATGTACTTCCAGCATTCTGGAATTGGGGGGACCTCAAGACACACCGAAGAAATCAGGAAGCTGAGGTGGAGGGCAGTGAAACCACGTTTCCAGCTCCTACTGGATAGTGGTGGACACAGGGCTAGGGATCTTCTGGAGTCAGGCAGAAGACCAAGAATCAGTCCACGCGGGGATGTTTTTTATGCCATGGTGACCACTCATACTTCTAATACACATACAAATAAGCACATAGGGGATTTACACATAAGTGATTGTCAGGATAGGCTTTATTTGCAACTATATGCTGGTCAAGGAGGGCCACAAACTTCGCCCAGAATAAGAGTCTGAAAGAATGGTAACCTAATTAAGTCACTGTTGGAAATAGCCAATGTTGAAAACCCCCTTCAGAGGAAGTGGGGGTAATTTATGATAAAATACTTTTTTTTTTAAAGATTTTATTTATTTATTTGACAGAAATCACAAGTTGGCAGAGAGGCAAGCAGAGAGAAAGAAAGGAGGAAGCAGGCTCCCTGCTGAGCAGAGAGCCCGATGCGGGGCTCGATCCCAGGACCCTGGGATCATGACCTGAGCCGAAGGCAGGGGCTTTAACCCACTGAGCCACCCAGGCACCCCAATGATAAAATACTTTTTAACAGAAACTGACTATCTCAAATTTTATTAGTGGGAAATAGCCCTATTTTCCACTTCCAGAAGGTATGATACAAATCATCAAAAAGTAAACTATGAAGAATTTTTAAAAAATAAGTTTTTCTAGCCTTTGTTTAACATAAAGGAATATTGATTCAAATTTTTTGGATTGGCAGACTTGATGTTCATATTCATGAATCTGAAACTCCACCAGAAGCTGAATTATCAAAGATTAATCAAATGTTCAGTCCACTAAGGCAGAAAAGCAGCCTGGTACGTTTGAAAGATTTTTTTTGTTGTTGTTAAAGTGATAGAAACCAAAATGAGCTTTCTGTCTAGCCTTTACTTAGACAGATCATTAATCAGTATACCTCAATCCCCTAGCTACCTAATTAGTTTTACATCTAAGGAGTTAAATAGAAAAGTACATCACTTTCATTTATTTCACACTCGTACCAAATGTATACATTCACTAGAGAAATATATATCTAGAGTGGAAATACGTGCCTTTAAATATGATGGAGGGCTCTTGAAAGACCTAGATATAAAAGGATTACTGACAATCACATTAAAGTTGAAAGCAGAGGATTTTATAAAAAGGACAAAAATTGGTTTCAATGCTAATCAGAACGCCAGAGTCTATGCATGCCTGCTGCAGTCTGAAAAAGGTGCAGATTCTCGATGCTGTGAATTTAATTGATAATTCCTCTTGCTGAAATGAACACTTAATGCAAATCCATCCAAGTTCATGAATCACATTTGGGACCAGGCAGATGGTCCATCCCCAAAATCATGACTGCACCAATTTCACCGAGAAGAGGTTTTCACAGGACAGTGAGCGCAAATGAATAGATGGGAAGATAGCTACCCACAAGTTCCCACCCTGTTCTGCAGGCTGAGTGCTCACTGGCCTGTTGCGATGCCCATTGTGTGAGACGGTCTTTTTTCCCAGCATACCCAGGGGCATCGGGTTAAAAGGCAGGAGCTCTGAATGTGAGGTTCTGAGGCTTGTGCAATCTCTCTGCTGCAGAAGGAATTTATGATAAGGGAGTGTGCCCCCGGCAAAGCATCAGAGCCTCACCCAAAGGTGGTCAAGAAATTGTACCAGGACTGTTGATTGGAGAAAATAAGAACTGCTAAAAGCTACCCTTCATATAGTCCCAGGTTCTCCCATACACCATCTCAGGTAATCCCCCCACCCTAGGAAGTGATGTTCGCATCGGCATTTATAGATGAGAGAACAGAGAGGTAATAACTTGCCCCAAGTCACACAGCTAGTACATAGGAGTTTGAACTCAACCACTTTTCTGTCTCCGGCATCCATACACTTAACCACGGGCCTAGTGTGGCGTGAGGTTACTTACCCTGTGAGAACGTTTTCAGAGCAGGTGAGGAACACTTCTTGTACAAACAGATGTGGGGCAGGTGACTCCCTTAGTAAAAAGGAGGAGGATTTATTCTGGCTTTTAATAAGGAGGTGTTTCAAAATATACCTGGCATTTTGTTTTCATTGAGCTTCAGTGAAGCCAGCATCAAGAGATATCTGTGTTATTGGAAGGAGAATTTGTGACTCACAGTTCCCAAGAGGAGGGGGCATGGTGTGCCTTGCAGGGCCACCCAGGGAAACACCAAGGTTGGCCAAGAGGCAGATAAGGATCAAAGAGAAAGTGTGGGCCGAAACCTTTATAGTGTTTTTTTCCACAGAAAAGAACAGACGAGTCAGGGTAAGTAGCTGACCAGGTTTAGGATTGGATGCTTTGAGTAATTTGGGCGAGCTCTGGGCTATAGAGGCAGTCCCCAGTTGTCCTTTTCCAGGCCCTGGTAGGAGGATAGTGTCCTGGCCTGCAGGCGCCTGATAAAATGATGAGGGTGGGGGTATGGACTCAGAATTGGTTGGTTTGGGCACCAAGGTGTGCTTGCAGGCAAGTCTTTTGCTATCTCTAGGAATGAGCTCACCCTGGGAGAAACAGTCTGTCCTCACATCCACAGGGTGCCAAGATGTCAAAATATCATAAAATATATAAGTTTAAAAATATGATTAATACAGTGGAACACCTAAAAAAAACCTTCTGTGCCTGTGCCTTTTTAAAAATTTCCCCCATGACAACATAAGCAGCGGTCCTGGCTGCAGATATTTTATGGGACAGTTTTGATGTCGGTGGAGCACACTGTGTATGCACTATTTGCAAGTCCATGAGGACTGAAATGTGCCCCTGTACTCCTTTCATCTGGGTGTAACCCCTCATAAATGAGTCTTTATTAGCTCCAGTGTTTGGATCCTAGAAATATTTCTTTAGAAATATGATCGTCTCCTTTAACAGCCAAAGTTTTCATTACCTGGAGTTTCAGCTGGGCAAAGGTGTGGAGAAGGCACTTAACCAAGTAATTGATGTCATAGTATGAGCTCATATTTAGTTTTTGTTTTATTTCTGTCTTTTCTAATTATCTGCCTGTCTTGCACCCATAAATGAAGAAATTGTGGCTGAGGAAAGAATTTATTCGAAATGTCTCCTCATCCATCGGTGGGGATGAAACTGTAGCAGTAATGGGGGCAATTAGAGACACTGCGCTACTCCTCTGTCATTTCCCTGCTTAGCTCCACCCTCTGGTATGTCCCTAGACTGAAGCCATGTCTGAAGGGGCTGCCTTTGTCAGGTGGAGGTTCCTGGGGACCCAGTTCCTTTTAGGCTAAGACAGAACTGAATGGAGACGGTCACAGCCCATCACACACTACTTTCTCTCCTTACCTGCCCTTGGCTGAAAACAAGCTCCCTGCAGCATGACAGTTGGCTCCATGCCTTACCTACACAGTGACCAGTGCCGGCCCCCTAATCTCTTTGTTCTTCAGGGTTCTTTGTTCCTAATCTCTAGAATGCAGTGATATGATAGAGCCTATTTCATAAGGTTGGTAAGAGAAGTGAGTTAAGTAACCATTCCAGGGAGAGAGTAAGGGCTCAAAAATGTCAGCCGCTATTAACGATCTTTTGAACAGCTTTGTATGTATGGGCCAGGGTCTACCTGCAGCAAAATCATGTAAGATGCTATGACAAGGGTCCTACAGAATCCTAAGGAAGGTTCTAGGATTCTGCACCCCAACTGGTTCTTACATATACTCAGCCCACTAATGTGTGAGAGCCCCGCCTTAGAGTGTAGGGTTGCACAGTGGGTGGGTTAGGACTTTGCAGGCAGACACATCTAACTTCAAAATTTCACCTTACCTCTTCAATAGATCTGTGGGATGCAGAACAAGTTACTGGATTTGGCCTCTGAGAAGCCACTGTTTCAATAAACTGAGATGTTAAAATCTATCTTGTTCAATAAATATTTATCAGTGATACTATGTATAAGATTCTCCACTAGGTACTGGGGATAAAATAGTGACCATTTTTGAAAAATCTGTTTGTTTCAATCTTTGGCAGATCTTTGCAGGTCACTCTAGTAAAGTCACAATCAAACCCACCCAGGTTAGTGACTTACTAACCTGATCAGCTCTACTTCTGAAAATGCACTGGGAGAGATGACTTGAAGAGTTAGCTTATGGGCTACAGAGCTACTGTGTTTACATTATCACAGTGCCCATTCAGACCAGTTAACAAGTCAAACGCACTTGAGTTTCAGATACCTCCTACTCTCCTGGCCTCGGCCCCATCTCTCTGCAGCGTGGGCCACAGTGAAATGACAGAGCAGTGGGCTACTGGCCGTGCCACTCAGCCCAAGAGATAGCATGGCATGGAGGAGGGAGCACCGGGGGTAAAATAACTTACCCAGTTCTGTCACCAACTAGTTGGTCACAGTAGATACTGCACTGTGAACTCTGTGAGCTACAGATCCTTGTTCTGTATGGTTAAGGATGTTGGATTCAGAGGACTCTATAATCTCTTCCGATTTAGTGGCTCATGAGAAATCTATTCCAAATGCCATTAGGAATTCTAGGCCCTCCTTGAATAAGCGGTTACCAGGATCCCCACCATCTACCCTGCGTCTCCTAACTTCCAAGTCTGTAAGGATTCTTATCACTCCTGAGAAAGAAAGGTTAACTTCTGTAGGAAGATTCTTATGTTGGCTGTCAGTAGGGATGGCATATCTTCTGCAGAATCCATGCCTGGAATACTAATAAAAATATGCCAGCCTGTATCTGTGTTTTTAACAATCAATAGAAAAATCTTTTAAATATATGGCTGGAAGTAAGAAGGCTATACCTTTAGAAAGATTGCATGTTGAGTTGTCTAGGGCAGTGCATCACCACGGCTGGAGCCAGATGACCAGCCCCTGAAATCTGAAAATAGGTTCTGAATCTGCCACATGAAGCTAGCTGTGTCACCTCAAACAAGTTACCTAACCACTCTGAGTCCGAGGAGAATGATGTTTCCTCCTCAGAGCACTGTAGGGATCAAGAGCAGTAACGAGCATCTAGAGCTTGGCGCCTGCCTTGCATGGTAGACGACACTCAGTATGTGATAGTTCTTTGCCATTATCATTGTCGTCATACTATTGCACTGTTAGTCCCGTGACATAGAGCTTGCTCCTCAGCTTTTGCTTGTTTCGTCCCCAGTCATCCTGCCTATATAGGGTCTGCAGAGCTGGTATGATTTTTATCATTTTTTAAAAAATTTTTAAAGAATTTATTTACTTATTTGACAGAGAGAGAGAGAGAGAGAGCACAAGCAGTGGGAGCAGCAGGCAGAGGGAGAGGGAGAAGCAGGCTCCCTGCAGAGCCCTATGTGGAGTTCAATCCCAGGACCCTGGATCATAGCCTGAGCTGAAGGCACCCAGGCGCCTCTGGTATTATTTTTAGATGAGAAATCGCTTGTGGTGAGCCATGCTTCCCACCCAGCTCTGTTTCAGAGGATCTCACACAGAGCTGGCTTCCCTGTCTGCTCTTCTGCCTGAGCTCTCTAACTAAGCGAGTGCCGAGAGCCCAGGAGGGAGACACAGCAGCCTGATTCCGGTTGCCTGATGGAGTAAGCTGACGACTGGCTCGTGGCCGCATTTCTCTTGTGTTAAGGGCCCTTTCAACTTCAGTGCACACACATGTGCAGAAGGAAGTCCATATCAGAAATGTCACTTCAACACAGACCAGAAATTGACTACTGTGGTTTTGCAAGTCATGGAGAGTTTATTAAAAATTAAATTGACAGGTAAAAAGAACTCTGACTAGGAGAAGCCCATAAACTTAATGGCATTTATTAATTTATGGGTTGTTATTATAAAGTGAGTGATCATTCTATAAAACCGACAAAGAGCTATGATTTCGTTAGGATGACACTTGCTATCTCCCTTTGCACAGATAACGACTATCCCTACCCACGTCTAAGCTGGCTTAGGTGCCCAGCAGCACGCTCCCCACTTCAAATGAAGTGCCTTTTTCTCCAGGCCTCTCTGTCACTTGACTCATCTTTCTCTTTGAGATCAGTCCCTAATTCTGACGATGGAGCCTGGCGAAAATCATCAGGAAGACAGCAGAAGAGGCATAAAGGGATCCTGACTGAGCACTGACCACCCCGGGTCATTTTCCCAGTTCAGCCTCTTGCTGGCAGGACTTGCCACCTCTCAGCTTCTGTTCCTTCGCTTGTAAAATGAGGGCTTGCATAACTGGCTCCTGGTGTCCTTTATTAATTGCAAGCCATGCCCAGGATCCAAAAGGTTTTGGATCTGGTCCAGCTGAATGTTGGCAGAAAACCCCCAGGCCAGGAGGGACTCATCTTCTTGGCCCTGGAACCAACATGGCATGAGGAAAGAGCAAAGTGCCGACAAAGGACACTCCCTGCTTGTCAAATCTCTATTCCCCACAAGTCCAGTCAGATCAAATTGTGTGAGGTGCTGCGGGGCTTGGGACATCATGGATGTGTGTGGGGGGTGCCTTTCTAGACTAATCCATGCATAAGAGCCAGTTCCAGTGTCCACAGACTGGAAAAATAAGGTGGAAAAGAGAAGGGGGTGTAGAACATCAAAAAAGCCTTCAGTTAGTACCTAAGGAACAAATTAAAAAGTGCAAAAGTAGCTGAGAGAGTGGATACTTTGGAAATAAATGGATTTGAACCACTTGCGAGGATCTACTCTAAACCTCTCTGCCACACAGAGAGCAGGGGCTGGGGCCCTCCTGCCCTACGGCGTTTGACGGCGGGGGTCAGTAGGAAGGAAGACAAGGTGTATTGGTGCCCTGCCTTGGCACTCCAAGATGACCAGACCCTGGACTGTTCCTATCTCTAAGGGAGATTCTTCAAGACCTAGAGCTAGTCTTGTTTCCTTGTTCCTGTGAGGAATTCTTAGGACTCATCCAGAATGTGGAGCCTTAATACAAGCGGCCAGGCTGGGAGAGGTTAAATGCAGACATGTCTGTCTCCACAGGGAGGGATGACAGCCCAGGGTGTCAGGAGGTTGATGTGGTGGAACAGAAGACGTGAGTTTGGAGCCAGAAGACCCGAGTTTGACTTTCACTGCTGTTGGACTTTGGATAACTCACATAACTTCTTTGAGCATCTTGGTCCATAAGATGGAGGTCACAACCCCCACTGCCTGAGAAAACAGATGTCAAACACTATAAAATGCAGCATGTCTCAAAAAGCACCTTGCACATAAGGGGAGCTCAATGAATGTTGAGTGAGGCAGTCTCCACTCTGGCCTCAGGTCACCCGAGGCACTGCCTGTATATCCTCGGGGGGGGGGGGGGGGGGGTGGGAGATGCAGAAAAGGCAGCTTTCTAAAGTATGCCAGATAACAAGTCTCATTACCTCTGGCTCTGACTAAAAGTAAGCTACATGTAAGATTCACCACAGTCAGAAGACTTCCTCAGAGCCAGGGTTTTAAAGCCTTGAACTTGTTCTCATAGCCGTGTCAAGGTTGTTCCCACCCCATTTGGTTTGGTTTGGGGGCAGTCTTGCTGAGAGACAAGGGACAAAACAGAGTGATCCTCCAGGTTCTTCTTACCTTTGGGATTCCAAAAAGTCCAAGAATGCTACAAGCAGGGCTGTTGTCCCCTCAGGATCTGGCAAAGCAGAGAGAAGATGAACCTCTGGCTGCTATTTATTAAAATTATCCACTCAAGGAAATGGTCTCCTGCAACGAGATGCTGTCTGCCTCTGAAATCTAATGACAAGCTTCGTTAATCCTTGAAGCCACAGTGATCGGCAGGTGGATTGGGGCTTTCACCGTCGTGTTGTGTTTTGCACAACTGAGTTCACTTCCTATGACCTTTCCCCCTTCCATCTTTTCCTTTCCCTACCCTACACCCTAGTCTCATGTGGGTGAGTGCACAGGTGCAGGCCCATCCCCACACCATGCGACACATGTATCACCCAGCGAGAAGCAACAGGAACATGCGAGATACTGAGCCTCTCTGAGAATGGGACTATTTCTGAGTATTTCTGAAGATGGAATCTATTATTTAGTTTTTAAAAATCCTCTGAACATTAGACATAAAACCTCGGGGAAGACAGGCCGGCTTCATCTTGTGTTTGCTTCTAAAAATTAATGGACTCATCAACCCTTAAGAGGAGGTTGCTCCAAATGCAACCCACAAGGTGCAACATCAAACTCCCATGTTGCAGAGGACCTCTGCGCATTGACACGCATGACCTCCTAATGGCAGGGTGAGGAAAAGGCTTTCCATTGAGATAGAAGGGGATGCAGAAATTGACATTTTGCCCATAGGAATCATTATCAGTGCAAATACTCAGGGCACACTGGAGAGTTTACAAAGTACCTTCATGTGCATTATCCCTTCTGAGCCTCATAACAGAGGAGAGGTCAGTGGACTAGACATTATTATTACTACGATTACTGTTCCTACCCTCATGGGATGAATAAGAAGGTCAATGCTCAGAGACTGCATAGTCATGCCGCCATAGAGGAAACGCCTGCCTTCCAGCTGACCAGGTTCAAATCTTACATCTCAGTAAGCAAGAAGGGTTTTGAATAGGAACAACAGTTTGGGGCCCAGACGACAGACAACTCTTCCAGCGTGTATTTCTCGTCTCGTGGATCATCCTCAGTCTGTTTCGGTACCCACCTTGGTACTGTGCATGGCAGAACCTGGGATCCCTGGCATCCCCCTCGCTTCTCAGAGTGTTTGGGTGACCCTGAGCTGGCCCTCAAGGAACTTCAAGATTCTCCTAGAACCAGGCTCTGGCCCTCAAGGAACTTCAAGATTCTCCTAGAACCAGGCTCTGGCCCTCAAGGAACTTCAAGATTCTCCTAGAACCAGGCCCTCAAGGAACTTCAAGATTCTCCTAGAACCAGGAGGGTCCAAGTGAGGAATTCCAAGGGGTGCCTTTCCCGCAAGCCCTGGACACTCCCCTCCCCTCTGCGCTTTCTGCATGGTGCACATCTCCTCGCCCAGCCCCTGCATCTGTCCTTCACTCTGCATCCCCCTCTGTTCCCTCGCTTAAGTGCTCAGGGAGGACAAGGCCCACACTCCATTCAGCTTTGCATTCGGGGCAAGTTGTCACATTCAGGGGATATATGTGAAATGGACACATGAAGAAATCAATTAAATAATGAATTATTAGGGGAAAATACAGACAAGTACAGGGAAAGGCAAGTTAGCAGATTTTACCCATGTTAATACTTTGTGCCCACAAATTAGTGATGTGTTTTAACAATTATCCACCTTTTAGCTTCTTAAAATGATGGCTTTGACTCAGCCCCGCAAATAACAAAGCAAACCCTTGGCCATGCTCGAAAAGTCCCAGGTCTTTAGTAAGCATGCAGGTAATCTGGGAGAGACTGGTAGGGATTCATATACAGGTCTTCGTGACACAGCTGTTGGGTTCAACCCACGCTGGGTGATGACTAGGTAAAGGGGTACATGGTGGGCTGGCCTCATAGCCATGGGGCTCAGGAGTGGCAGATGGACTCAGGACCAGGGAGCCATCCAGTTAAGGTCAGATTCTTCTAATAAATATGAGTAGCCTCCGGTGGTTAAAGATAGGGGATGTATAACAAGGAAAACAAGTTTTGGGCCACATTCTGCCTAACATGCATTTATCAGCAAACAGGCAAAGACACAGACACACAGCCTTCCTATAACTTGAGAAGTCCCACTCTCTGTCTACAATAATATGAGAACATCATTAATGCAGGCTTGTTATTTCATGAAACATATATTTATATAATTGATTTAATGGAATATATATCATATATAATATACATATATGTTACATATTCCATTAATGTTTAATGGAATGTAAATACACATACTACATACACACATGCAGACACATAAATATATATAGCCAATATTTAAGAATTTTGCATCATATGTACCCAGTGAAACTTCACGCATTCATAGATAAAATATTTCAGCCCAAGTTGGGCTCTAAAATATATTTTTCCACTGTTGGTTTAGAGAATCAACATTTATTTGGAGGAATGGCATTGGAAGCAGATAGACACAGTTTCTGGGACCGTCTCTGTTCTCAGGGGCCGGGAAAACTACGTAAACTCTTTAGGCCTCAGTTTCTTGATTTGGAAAATAAAATTAATTTTGGATAATTTGGATAATAATAAAATTAATTTTGGATAATTTTGGATAATTAATTTTGGATAATAATTAAATTTGGAAAATAAAATTTCTTGATTTGGAAAATAAAATTAATAATAAGTAATGCATAGTGTTGTTCAATCTGATAATGGAAGTAATGTATTTAATAGGTGCCCAGATTGATTAGGTACAAAGGAAATAATGTGTCTTCCCCTTCTTGCCTCTCCTTTTCCTGGTATAATAAAATAATCACATGATCAAGATTTCGTGAGGACATAAAGTACTTACTGGAGAGGAGAAATCATTGTTTGAGAGATGTAGACCATTTATTGTTTGCATGCAAATACGAGTGTAATTTCAAATAAGCCATATCTAGTCACTGCTGATGACCTTGTGGAAACTTTTCCTGACAAAGCTAGTAGCTAGAAGTTGGCTTTGGTTACCAGTTATTATGGGCGTCTTTCTCGGACTATATTCTCTAACTATATGACTACATATTCTTTGAATATGTAGACTGTCACCTAATTCTGGGTAATCTTGTCTACCTATATGCAGGATTTGTTTTATTATAAGCTTCTACAGGATCGAGATTAAACCATCTAAGTCCCTTGAAGTCAAAACCTGTAGGCTTTTCTCTTACACAGCCTTCCATCACCCTGTCCCCTGTGCTTAGCTAGGGCTTAACAGTGTTTCCTTCATAAAATCCCCTCCTACCCTGTGTGGGTCTCCTCCTGTCCCCTGGTTGGACTCACCTACGTAGCAGCTGTGTGTAACTGTATGTAAGCAGATGGACTGATTCTTGGACACTTCCCAGAATCTATAGGGGCTCAATAAATTTTTAAGGGGAAGGAACTAGTTGTACAACCAAACCTGTGTGTAGATCAATCCCGCACCCTACTGGCTGAGCATTTTCTCTTCTATGTGCTCATGAGGCATGGAGTCTGAAAGTGTCACTTTCCAGGGACACAGAAATGTTGTTCTGCATAGCTTTATAGCTTTCACAATGGCTGTGCTGTCTTCTCAACTCTTCATTTCGGTTGCTATTGTTTTTTCTCATCTGTGTATAGCTAACATTGCAGCCATGAGATAGCTAATAATTCATTTTGTTGAAGATCGGGTCTTAAACATTTGTACTGCCTGAATCTGATCCTCCGTTTCTGGACGAATGGAAGATTGGAGCACAGAACCTAGATCTAGGGGCAGTTGGTAAACCCTTGAGGCATATGCTCCCCTACCCCTTTTCACGGCTCCCTGTTTTACTCTGTCCACTGAGACCTTATTCCATAACCTGCACCCTCACAGCTCACCTTGACTACATTCTGCTAACCATCTGAGTACTTTGTTGTTGCCATGGTACTAACTACACAAAATATAAAAGGAACTTTTGATGACCCAACTTGTATAGGCCAACTTTCAGCCTTCCAACACCTGAGTTTTTAGGGACTTCAACTTGACCATTTGTGTAGTCCTAACAGCATCATGAAAAACAGATGAAGATAGTTTACTCTTTTCCCTGAACTGCCCCTCACTCCGTCCCCTCCCCCTATAACAGCCCTTGGGCAAGCCAGGACACCACCACATTATCCTTCATGCAAGATCTTTCCCATAATGGACCAACAAAGTAATGTCTGACCTCAGGTCCCAGTTATATATTCATTTTGGCGGGTACATTCAAAGTCTTTTGTGCTTAGTTTCAATCACGCAACCATAAAACCAACCATGCAAAGATGACGGTCAAGTTAAGTGAATCACCTGGGAACTTGAAGAATGTTAAATTTGTTGCAGAGAACCCAGTGGATCTAGTTCTTCACATTTAGAACATCTCCTTTTATACTAAAATACTTTCAAACTTTATCTCATCAATCTCCTTAGAGCCAACATTCATGTCATTCCCATTCCTGCCTAATAAAGGATTTATAAGAAGTATACCCATCAGCAAGATCCCCAGGAAAAGCATATGAATAGAAGTTAATGGCTAGCACCAACATCTGAACTAAGAAATGGGGGCACCCTGAGTTTCAACCTGGGAAGCTGGTCCAGGTAACAGAATATCCTCATAAAGCAAGCTTTGTCCTTGTTTCTCTTCTCTTTTTCTAATGCTATGCTATTTTTCTTTAATCATTGTTCCTTTGGCTCTTTCTCTCTTTCCCTTCATATAAATTATGAACATATGTATATATCTTCCTAGTAATCAGTATCCCTAGCTATACTTTACTAAGACTGCATTGAAGAAACAAGTCTCAGCTGGGAGGTGCAGGGTTGGATAAGGGTAGAAAAGCTGTTTTTCAGAAGCATGTTTTATAACATCTGTGACTCAGATATCTCCATCTCACCTCATTTTCTTTTAAGGGTAAATATGTAGCAAACTGGGACGCACTGATATGGGATCTCAGTGAGAAATGAGTGCAGACCAAAAGCTTATTAGCATAGTTTCCTGTCTTTTAAAAAAGATAAAATCCTCCCCTTTCCCAAAATAACTGATAAATGATCCTTTGTGGTGATGATTGTGGTGCTGCTTCTATTGCCATCAAACGCCTACTTCACATCTTACTGAAAATTAGAGCTTCGCAGATCTGGACAGCCAAATGTGGATGATTGCAGGATGGGGTAAGGCCAGTAAGGCTCAGAATGCACTAGACTTTAGCAGACCAGTTGACTTCAACTCACAGAATTTAAATCTTAAAAATATTTTAAAGTTTTTATTTTCTAAAGAATGCTTAACAACTTAGAAGAGTTAGGGTTACGTGAATCCTATATTATGCCAAACATTGCCTAGCCACAGTTATTATATTTGGCTCATTCTTCTTGGCATCTCCTTCAATGGACATTATCCTGGAGAAATTAAAACTTCTGACTTCCCAAGGCCCCATTTGTGCCCAAACTCCACCCAGTATCTCCTTGACCCCAAATCTCCTTGCTTCTTCTTATCTACTTAGCCATCAAACTCTTATTATTCAGCTGATCTCCACTAGATATCTTGAAGAAAGCAGTCTTATTAAACATTCATCATAGAGAATTAATGGTCAATTGACTCAAACCTTCCCAAAAGAATTTTTATTTTATGGAAGAAGTTGTTAGTATAAATCAGTGTCTAATGGGTAGAATTTCAGGTGTAACATCCACATTTATTGAAAGCTTATTAGATGTTGGTCATAGTCCTTTGTGCTTTGTGTCAAGGCTATGAAACTAAGAGAAGAAGCCTTGTAACACAGGGAAAAGAGTACTTCCCAACACTTCTTTTTTCCTCTCCCTGTCACCCCAGCCACCAGCTCCCACTGGTCCAGTGTCTACCCCAGTATGCACCATCTCCCACTGCTGTCAGCCAGTCTTATTCTCCTTCATTCAGTTCTTCCCTTGGAGAAGTGCAGATCTTCCCACACATGTGTTTGGTCATCCCCTCTGCCCTATTATCACTCATATCCTAAGGCACCAAGAGCATCCAAATTCCAGTCGACTCACCTCCTAACAATAGAGTTTAAGGACAATAATAATTTGGGAGTTATGTTTTGTTTCCATCTGGTGATAAGAAACCCTGGATCATTTACATAGAAAAATTTTCCATTTAAAAACTTCTAATGTAATTCATCCTAAAACCCAAGGTTTCTCCTATGTCTTGAGAACATGGGCATGAGGTATGAAGGGTGTACTTACCTTTCAGCTAAAAAAACAGGATTTATACAGTGGCCAGTGTTAACATGAACTTTGTTTAAAGGTCATGTGCATTAAGTAGACTTCCTGCCCAGCCAATTCAGATGCCAGTTTGATTTAATTTTGGTCTCTGTGAATGTGGCATGGAGGGCATCTGTTTCAGGGGGCACTAAGTCAGCCCTGGATTTATATTTGCTCTTGACTGGGTTCTGAGAAACTGAGATCTCAGTGCCCTCACAGATGGAATGGCCACATGGAGCAATAGAAAGGCAAATCAAGAAATTGAGGAAGACACGAATATTCAGGGATCTGGGCTATTTTCTTAGAAAGGAGCATATGATCTGGTACATCAGTAACCTCAGTTTATGCCTTTTGTTAGAGAATAATTACCAAAGACTCACTGGTATGGATCTTGTCTTGCAACCCTTCAATTCCCTTTGATTAGATGCATCAATCTTGGTGTGAAATCTTTGTATTGCCTTTTAAGAAGCTAAAGCAACTTCCTTGGGGAATGCACCTGTCAACTCATTGATCTGAAACATACCCTTCTCCCTAATCCTGCTGATTCAGTGTCAGTCTGAGCTGCCCACATTTATAGAAACCATGTGTGCATTTGTTCATTGTACCTAGCACAGTGTCTAGTGTGCAGCCTACATTCGATAGACAGTTGTTGAATAAGTGAATGAACCCAGATATAGCACTACAGCATGGATAACAGTCTCAAGGCACTTCAAAGAACTGGGGTAGATGAGTTGTCCAGTACTTCTGAAACCCCAAACCAACAGCGCTGTTATCAGGTTCCGTCTTACTCAGACTGAAGACCAGCTCTTCACTTCTCTGCCTCTCTTCGTGGCTTATTTTCTTTGACCAGGTGTTTTACCTTCATCCAGTTCTTCTCCAATGAGCTGCCCTTCTATACTGCTAATAAAATGTTGGTAGAAGAAGGAGACCAGGGGGAAAAATAAATGAAATGAAGGATTAAGGATGAAGAATGTAGTCTATAATTGTCATTTTCTTTTCTTTCTTTTTTAAAAATATTTTATTTATTCATTTAAGAGAGAGAGAGAGAGAGAGAAAGCACAAGCAAGGGGAGAGGCAGAGCAAGAGGGAGAGGACTTCCTGCTGAGCTGGGAGCCCAACATGGGGCTTGATACCAGGACCTGGAGATCATGACCTGAGCCAAAAGCAGATGCTTAACCATCTGAGCCACCCAGGCATGCCAAGTTGTCGTTTTCAAGTCTCAGTTCTTTGAACTGTAATTTCTGTTACAAGATGGAGGATTTTAATCTTCCAAAATTCTGGGAAGACTGCTTGGGGAAAGAGGTGCTGGAAAGGAGGTAGGTTAGCTGCTGGATTGCACCCCATGGGGATCTGCCAAGTTAGCGGGTCCCCAGGGAGGAGCAAGGGATGGGACATGGCACCGTGCTCAGAAGGGGGTAGAGAAGGAAGGGGGAAGTTGGCAGTGCAAGGCCTGAGGGAAAGAAGCTGAGCAGTTCTGCTCAACATGAGGTCTGAGGGGAAGAAAAGTCTAAATGCACTGTGCTGTGTGTGAGAGCTATCCCCGCAATAACACCTAAGGTGAAGACCTGTTCTTCAAGGCTGATGGCTATTGATCAGTATTGAATAGGCTGGCTCTGAGGCAAACCAATGATACTTGATTGATATTATTCTCAAAATAGCCAAAGAGAGATAGCAAAAGCTAGAAGGGAAAATAAAGGGCCAGGAGAATTCTCTAGAAAAGCTGTAATTCCCAAATACTCAGTTTCAGGAGCCATGAAAATATTAAAATTTTTTTGAAGCTCACTTAAATTTTGCCAAGGGAAGCCACTGGGGCAGGGGAATGGGGAACTACCCTACATTAACACCATCATAACAGTAAATTAAATACCAACAAACTGGAAAATACATACTTTTAAAACGAAATGCAGTTTTTAAAGCTGAATACATTTAGCTATGTGGAAATTCCTTTACAACTGTTTTTTTCTTTTCTTTCTTTTTTTTTCCCTCTCTCATTTCATCATGGACCAATGAAAATTCTTCATGGGTCCCCGGACCAGTGTTTATGAACAGCTGCCCCAGAGACTCCAGGGCACACAGGCTCCTCCAAACCCTGAGGAAACTTAGGAACCCTCTCCTAAGAAAACACAGATATGCACACAAGCTTTTGCAGAGAACCTCAGGGAGTTATCTCTAAACTAAGTACTTGTGCCCCAGAGTACCCATTGCACTAATAGAGATCAGTCATTTGAATTAAACATACCATTGCCAGTAAGTTTTTACAATCTTAACTTAATTTTATAGCTGTGCACACTAAGGTATGGCAGTTCAGTGACTTACAGTCTATTACCATGTGAATTAGTGGCAGACCAATATTCACATGACCTAAGTTCAGCACTAACTTAGCCAAACTACCTAACACTGAGAATATAACATAATGAGCAAATGGCATTTCCCCAACAATGCAGAAAAGTAAATCAGCAAATCTACTTTCTTACTACCCTGGAGAGATAGGAATAGGGATTGGGAGTGAGGGATGGGAGGAAAAAGGTAATTGGAAACAGGGACAATAGACAGAACAAAAAGCTTAGCACTTTGACATGAGAAAATAATATACCCACAAATCATTCAGGATATGTTTAAGAGAGAGAACTGAATAAATAAGATAGCTTCCTTCAATTTGCTTTGCTTGGGTAGGGGTGGAGGGGGGATCCAGGAAACAATTTCAATTAACCATAACAAAATTAACATCCTAATATGTGAAAATCCTGAGTTCAGCTGCTACCCAGCAGTCTATGATAATGCATGTGTGAGAATTTTGAGCTCACACATATGGAAGTGATAGCAAATGTAAGGTATTATTGTTTCTGTACCATGTAATCATTTTCAGTGGTAAAGAAAGGACAATTCCCCTCCCACCCTCCCTAGCCTTTTTTATTTTTTATTATTTATTTATTTATGTTTAGTTAGCCAACATATAGTACATCATTAGTTTTTGATGTAGTGTTCAATGATTCATTAATTGCATATAACACCCAGTGCTCATCACAGCATGTGCCCTCCTTAATACCCTAACCTTTTTTAGATCCCAAGATTGGGAACTCCAAGTATAGCTATTTAGCACAGCCCAAAGTCAGATTTAAATATAAATATAGTGAACAAGATACAGTAAATGTACCAGATTATATATAAATGTGTGTATATATATATACATATATATATTGGTATATTGGTGTATATATATGTATATGTACATATATATTGGTATATTGGTGTGTGTGTGTGTGTGTGTGTATATATATATGTATGTATTAGATCAATCAAAGCTTTATTGAACTAAATTTTTCTGTACCACACTTGAATGATAAAAATCACAGGAAAACAAATTAATATTAGAGATCTGTTATATATTATATGTTTTTCATCATAACTGGTTCACTCTCTCAAACCTTCCCCTCAGATATCTGGTATGATCACAACCTAGAGAAGCCATCAGTGAAATGACACATTGTTCCTTCCATTGACACCAGCAGAAACTTCACTTCTCCCTGGGGCCTGAAACTGGAAAAGGTGCACTTTATAATAACTTCATTAAGTACTTCTCTCAGGCATCTTTAGCCTCCAAAAGATGAGCCTAGAAAGTATATTGATTAATGTATTAAAGTGAACTTCTAATGGTAGAATCCCAGATAAAATAATGCCTGGTTGGAGAACATACTTGTAGTGGAAGGAAACTGTCCCAGTACAAGTTAAATCTTGCTATATTAGTTATTATTTTTGACATCTAGAATTGGCCTTGGCCCCGCTATTACTATCACTAGTAATGAGATGACTCTGTTTATGTATGTATGTATGGGTATGCATTCATGCTGGTGTTGGTAATAAGGCAGCAAGCCAGGGGACTGATACATTTGTGTTATTTTCTAATTCTGCTATCATAAATAAGGCTGATTTTCCCAAGTTTAACTTTTTTTCTTTCAGTTTTGTTTTATAGAGTTTTAGTTTTCGTTTTTTACCCTATACTGGTTTTTATTGCTTAAAAATTTATTAACTTCCATGAGAGATTTGCTAAGATTTTCTATGTGACTTACTATATCACAGGTTTTTGTATGGGCTCCTGAGAAGGAGGTATATTCTCTGAAGGACAGAAAGTTAGATGTACCTCTGTTGGTACAGCTCTGTGATTGTTGACATTCTTCCATAGTGTTATTTGATTTTGTGTATTCAGTCAGCTATAAGCTGAAAGATGTGCATTTAAGTCTCTCATAACAATAACAATCCTTTTTCTCCCTATTTCTCTTTATATTTTTTAATAATTTTGCCTTACATATTTTTATGTTAGGTTATTTACTACATAGGGTTTCACAACTTTGTTTCAGTGTGGATTCTGTGCCCTTTACCAATATACTTTGCCCTTCTTAGTTTTTTGTGAGCCTTTTTGCCATGAATTCAGGATGTAGCACACAAGATACAATCTCTGCCTCTGGATCCCTCAAATGGTGGTTGCTCCCTGTTGTACTCCTATCTGCTTTTTGTATGGTTCTCTCTCCACTTCTAATGCACATATATGTAACTTTTATCCTCCTTACTCATCCTCTTTATCCAGACTCAACATTGCCTTGTTTTTGTTTTTTTTTTAATAAATATCAAGTGCCTGCCTGAGTTACAATCAGCCAGGTTTCCTGATCTTAAGGCACTGAGGAAATAGGTACACACCTCCCCATGCCCTGAGCACACAGGTGGGTTCCCCAATCACCTTCATCAGAAGAGGCTTTGGCTCAGCTGTCCTTGTGGGGAGGCTGGGCCTGCATTTGGATCTTCAATAAGAGCAACAGTTTGAAGTATAAGACATCCCATCTGATTCCTGTGTGGCTCTCCTGTACCAAATGTGTCTCCTCCTCAGCTGGCCGGGTTTCTGCAACTCTAAATCAGTGGACTATTTCTGAGCATTCTCTCCCCATAATGTATCTCCATTTAGCCTCCACCCATTACACTTCACATCCAAAGGCTGTGCCTTCCAGAAGACAGTGAGATACCACCAGTCTCTATCCCCATCCCAACCTCTCCAACACATACACACATATTCTACATTCCTTCTACTTCCCATTTCCTCCTTCATTGTTTCCGGGAAGTCACAGGATGTTCATGCCAGTATCATTATATTAGGGATAATTAGGGGCTAGGACTCTGGTCACCTCTAAATTATTCCATGTAGCAGAGAGTACTATAGGGGTGCCTGAGTGGCTCATTCAATTAAGCAGCTGACTTTTGATCTCTGCTCAGGTCATGATCTCAAGTCATGAGATGGAGCCCCACATCTGGCTCCATGTTCAGCACAGAGTCTTCCTGAGACTCTCTCTCCCCACCCCGCCCCTCCCTCTGCTCATAAACACACATACTCTAAACAAACAAACAAATAAATCTTTAAAAAAGAGAGAGAGAGAGAATGTGTACTGCAATCCTTTTCATGCTTTATTCAGGCCCTGAGTCCAAGCCAGGTGCACATGCAAAGAAGAGGGAATGACATGTCCCTATCTTTTTTCATGGGGTTAGGCCTTCTTTGTTTCATAAAATTAAGTGTAGCCAGATTACTGTTTATTTTAATTCCAACAGCCTAATAGTGAGGCTGTTTGAGGTACCTGAGCGAGTTTTTATTCTCTGTGCCTTAGGTCTTTCAGTGGGAAATTGGAGAGGCTGCACAGAGGCCTCCACTCTGATGCTGCTTCAAATGTGAACTAGAAAAACAAAGTTCAGCTGAATGAGGCAAGGCTACTCTTGTCCATCTGCCTCCTTCTGTTATTGGTAGAATAAAACAGCAGTGATGAGTGTGAACAAGGATCCAATGAGCCAACGACATGGGTTTACAACATGGCCAGCATGCTCCCCCACTCAAATTAGGTAGTGCTATGAAAATGCTTAAAAACGGTATGGCATCCAGTAAATATGTGGTGGCTTTATTATAATATGTTATTATCACTGCAGTTTTGCCTTCTAAAATTGCCTCTGCTATTATGTCAAAGAATGATCCATTTCCTCAATGTTAAAAATAAGCATAATACTCTGATTCCTGAAGCTCGTCAGAGCACAACAGTCATGGGCACCAGCAAGTGCCTTTAAAGTTCAGGGGCAGAAGAAATCATAATTTCCTGAGAATAAGCATTTCTTATTTTCCAAAAGTTAAGAGAAGCCTTCCCCATGGCAATGTCGGGTACAGGAATTGGATAATCAGATGGCAGCCTTCACAAGGCCCTGTTTTACAATAAGAATTTCTGGGTGGACTGGAAGTGGCCGTAACGGCATGTAATTTAAAAGCTCTATGAAAGGGAAAGTGGAACTGTGAACACATGCATTCTTTCAGTGAGGCTGTAGTTAGGGAAAACACCAATATAAAAATAAGCTATTTTTAGGACCTCAATATCTCAGCTCTGTGAATGCTTCTGAGGCATATTTTATGAGGATGACACACTTGGTACTATTGGGCCACTGCTCCCATCCAGCTGGGGGGATTAAGTGGCATTCCATTGTTGAGCGCTTCCCAGCAAAATTGCTAGTGAGCTTCTGGTTGCAAATCTTTGCCCTTGGTATTGACTTAAGTAGCAGGAAGAACATGACTTGATTTTTCAAATCCCTGGTTGATAGGCTGCTGTTCTTAAGCTTTTGAACCATTTGTTCCCCACCCCAGAGTCCTGGGGAAGCTGTGAGATTTCTATTTCTGATTCTTAGTTTTTTAGTGAGCTAAAAACCTGTGGGGCAATTTTTCAATGACACGTATATAACAAATCGACTTAATTCTTGTGTTTTGACTATAGTGCCTTTTATACAGAGGCAGATAGGAAATTCTAAGTAGCTCAGAATGCACCATCAGGAGAATGCATACCAGCTAGGAGGTAGCTAAATTCACACACAAGATTGCATGCTTTAAAACAGTAATCCTCTGTCTATCCTAATTTGATTGGATAATGGCCAGATAGTTATTAAGCTATAACTACATGCTCAGCATTTGGTTGAAACCTGGTGAGTTTCAAAAGAACAATAAGGAGTGGATCACTAAATTAAGGATATGCAATTAAAGCATATGATGTAAGACTTTTTTTTCTTTTTTTAAGAGAAAAGGTGGAAAGGACTTTGGCTTTTATCTTTAATTTCAGATATGTTATTTGAACTTTCTGAGCCAGTTTCTGTATCTGTAAAATCTCTCCAGATAATGAAATAAACCTAATAGTGTTGTTGAGAAAATGATAACTTAATAAGTAGAAATAGCATAGCAAATGTCTGGCTCATTTTGATGAGGCAAATCAGGACTAAAGCTAGAAGAAGCATCTGGATCTTGCCTCTGCTTTGAAGAGTCAGAGATTGACTCTTGTAAATTTCCAGAGTAATTCAGGCTGGAGAGATAATCACACAGTAATCACAGCACCCAGGAGACTCAGGTGGGCCCCAAGGTGCTATTAATTTGAATCCATTTTTATAATTTTAGATTGATTATTTGGAATGGAAACATAAGTTCAAAAATAAGTACATCTGTGAAATAAGTACATTCCCTCTCCTTCCTAGGTGTAAGGCTCTTAAAATAGTGTTTGGCATGTGGTAAGTGCTTCATTAAATAATAACTAAGATGTAAGTTATCATAAGAAGTGCTTTCAAACAAGCAGGAAACATGTAATGTCTGAAAGATCAGCATATTTTGTTCCTATAGACAAAACCACTGGGGATTAAAGCAAGGAACTTGAAGTAATAAAATGAGGACCAGTGCAGTGAGTTAGTGGACACTGTTGAGTGCCCACCCACAAACCACATACTTCTCCCACTTTTTTCTTAACATTTTGATCAGGTACCTACCATTCAGGGAAAGCCAGCCCAACCTTAGTTCTGTTGGAAAACCTGGCTGGGCAAGGGCAATGCTATCCTTATCCCAAGCAGTTAATTCAAGCGTCGCAGTAAGATCGTGGCTGGCTAATGGTCTTTGATGAATCAATCATATCTCAAGTCCACTCTAACTCAGGGCTCGAGTTAGGCGAGATAATCATTTCCTCACTGGTTAAAGAGGATTCTGTAACTTGCCGCTGAAGGCATCAGACAGAAACAGAAGACACCAGCTCTGTTGGATGCACCGTCTCACAAGAGGAAGTCTTGCCAATGAGACCAGAAATGGGAAGTTCCTTGGCTACAATGCCTTATTGTTTTGTTTTTTGTTTTTTTAGATTTTATTTATTTACTTGACACACAGAGAGTGAAACCACAAGCAGGGGGAGCAGCAGAGGGAGAGAGGGAAGCAGGCTCCCCACTGAGCAGGGGCTTGATCCCAGGACCCTGAGATCATGACCTGAGTCGAAGGCAGATGCCTAACTGACTGAGCCACCCAGGAGCCCTTACAATGCCTTATTCTTATCTCCAACTGAGAGATAGCTTTGCCATTAATAAAGAAGACTTGAAGTCCAATGACCAACACTCACTTTCCCAGGAGCAATGGCCTACCAGACCCTGCCTGTGTTTGTCTCTGGAAGGGTCCTTCTCTGTGCATCTATGGCTTAACAACCCTACCCTTACCTCAATTTGGTGAATATCTTTCTATACATCTCTTTAATCAGATACACATAATCTCACACAAATGACATCTTAGATGTATGCTCTTTTATAACCTGATTTTTTCCCTTGAGTAATAGGTCTTGAATAACATTTTTTGTCTGTAAATATAAATCTACATCATTTTTTTGGTCTGTATAAATACATCAATTGTGTAGTTAACGAATTTCTCTTTGAAGGGCACTTAAATGGTTTCTGAGTTTTTCACTGCGTGTAATATGTTGTACATACTCTCTTTGTGCTTGTCTGGTTATCTCCTTGAGATGAAGCTGTAGAAATTACATTTTGGATTCAAAGCATATACACGTTTGATTCATTTTGTCAGGATTCCTTCAGTTACAAAGAATAGGAGTCCCGATTAAAGAAAGAAAAACATAAGGAATTGAGTATATTACATAACAAGAAGTTTGGAAATTGGGACATTCCAGGGCTAAGTCAGCAACTTCAGTAATGTCACCAAATACAAGATTTTTTCCATCCCGTTCATCTGGTATCTTCAGTGTATTGGTGTCCTTCTCAATCTTATCCTTCATGGTTACAAAACAGCGTCAGAATTCTAGGCATCACAGGGCAACACCTGTGTGAGGAAGAAGGGCATTTCCTCCCATGCTTCTCTTTTTATCCAAGAACAGTGTTTCCCAGAAGCTCCTGGAAAATTCCCTCTTGTATCCCTTAGCCAGAATTGGCTGGACCCCTAATCTGCTAGCTAAGAAAAGTCTTGGGATGAGGAGAATACTGACAGGGTATTCTCCAGAAAGATTGTGTCCACTGTATTTTCACCGTCAGTGTCTGTTTTTCCACCTTTTGTCAATCTGATAATACATAAAAAAGATACCTGATTTTCATATTTATCTACTTATTGAATATCTTTTCAAATATTTATTGGCTGTTTTTTGGCTCTTTTATAAAATTGCCTGATTATATCCTTTGACCTTTTTTCAAAATTTTTTTTCTTACTGGTTTGTAAGTGCTCTGGATATATTAGGAAAATAAGTCCTGTGTATTAGGATCCTAGATGCTGCTAATTTTTCTACTAATTGACTGTCTGCCTATTAACATTCTTTATGGTGAATTTTGCCATACAGAATTTTTAATTTTTATGTAGTCCAATTTATCATGCTTCCCTTTATTGTTTCTGGCTTCGTTAATATGTTTAGAACTCCATGCCAACTCAAAGATCAAAACAAATTTACCTGTGGCTTTTTTTTTTTTTTAATAGTTCTTCTTTTAAGTGGCTAGCCATCTGTCCCACCAAACATTAATTAAATAATTCATTTTCTCCCCAGTAATTGGAGAATGCCATCTTTATAAGATACTAATTTCTTTATATGTAAATTATTTGTGTACACCCGTTTTTTAAATGAGGCATTAAACACATATTTACTGTTGTTTTTCAAAGTTGAAAGCACCTTGCTTATGGATGAAAGTAGAAACAGATGAGTTAGACATAGTGTCTTTCTTTAATCATACACATGCCTGTTGTTTTAAAAGTACAGGTACTAGACCAAGAGTGATTCGTTTGATTCCCAAGTTGTCCACTTATGAAAAGTTGTGACTTCATATGACCTTGAGCACAATACTTTGCCCCACTGTGCTTCAGTTTTCTCTTGTACAAAACGCTAATAGTAATAATAATAGTACCTATTTCTTAGAACTGATGTAATAATTGAGTGAATTCATGTAAAATGCTCAGAGTCTGGCACAGAGGGAAGACATTATTGCTTAAACTTGGAGGTAAGGGCATCATAATGTTAAAGGCACACACCCTGGACCACAGTTGGAATCCTTCTCCCAACACTTACCAGTTGGGTTAGTTACTTAACCTCACCATGCATCAGTTTTCTTATCTGTAAAATGGGGATAGTAATGAAAGCACCTACTTCATAGGGTTACTGTAATTATTAAATAAATTGATACATGTAAAGTGCTTAGAGTAGCACCTACACAGTAAGCACAACATACATAAGAGCTATTTTTATTATCCAAGGGATATCTTCACAAGGGATATCTTGATTCTGAGCAATTTCAAATCCTGACAATAATACTAAAGGAGAATGGATAACAATTTTGGGGTGCTTGGGGACCTTGCATTCTTGAACTACCCACCTGAATAACCAGAGTTTCCAGGAAATTCCACCTCTAGATTCTACATTTTTCTTTGTTTTGGAGTAATAGCATTGGAACTCTAGCAGAAACAATAGCTAATGCTAGCTAGCTACATGGTTTCATCTACACACAAACATTAGACTCCACAGTGACTTTCACAAAACATAATTAGATTTAGACCAGGTTTGCTCTCTCTCTCAATCCTGATATGATTTGAAATAAGCTCTTTGCTTTTCCATTGTTTTTTAACCCAAATTATCAGACAGTAAGCATGCATTGAATTTTGGTTTTTGTTTTCTCCTCAATTATATCCAAATCCATTATTATTGTCTTGACTACAGGAAACATTGTTAGTTTGACCGGGGCATTTTTCTCCTGCTCCCACCCACCTTCTAAACCAAGGGTAGACATTATACATGATTATGGCAATCTAAAACTCCACATGTGGCCTTTGAGTGCTGCACACTGCATTTGGACCTGTGGTTTAGCCGGTGGGTGTGTGTCAACAGGCACAGGCAGCCCGCGCTCTGCAGACTCTGCAGTGGCAGGGAGCTCTGTGGCAGGTTGCCTCACCAAAGGGCCGCATGTTGCCCTTGAAGACCGCCGTGCTGGGAGGTTCCCAGCACTGTAGTCAGGCCATCCCCTTCTGGTCATGCAGGGCGTGGAGAGAGGACCGTGAATCCACTCTCTGCTCATCTGGATTAGGTCCTTGGTCAACAGTGAATGTCTGTATTTATCCTCTTCTGTGAAATGTGATCAATTTTTTTTCTCCAGCTTCAACTATACTATAGAAAATGGCAAGTCCTGGATATGAATAGTAATACAGATGTTAAAAAAAATACTCTTTACATTTTTTTCCTCTCTTAGACTCTTCTATTTTCTGCCAGTGCTTTTATTGATCCAGATTAGACAATGTACCTAACAGAGAAACAGGGAAAGGATTCTTTTTTAAAAAAAGATTTTATTTATTTATTTGACAGAGATCACAAGTAGGCAGAGAAGCAGGCAGAGAGAGAGGAGGAAGCAGGCTTCCTGCTGAGCAGAAAGCCCGATGTGGGGCTTGATGCCAGGACCCTGGGATCATGACCTGAGCCGAAGGCAGAGGCTTAACCCACTGAGCCACCCAGGCACCCCCGGGGAAACGATTCTTAAGACGAGAAATTAAGATTTCGAAAGTGTGTTTCCAAACTGCATTTTGCTAGCTACAATTTGTCCTTTAAAAAAAAAGCAAAAGGTATGTAAATTCAAACTTCGGATTGACCCTAAGCTGATAAATTCAGTATGAAAACAGCCACATCCCTGGGCTTTCTCATCCCTGAGGATTGAGAAAAGGAGAGGAAGCTAGCATTTGGGGATGGAATGCATTTGGAAAGAGGAACCTACACTACCCTCCACCACGTCCCTCAACCAAGCCCATTTGTTTTGGCTTTCACCCACCAATGGAACCAGAAAATACCCCCATTTATGCTGAGCTCAACTTAAGACCTAGGTGAAGGTGAACAGATTATTTTATCTGTAATTAGATATTACTTCTGTGATCAAAATTACTCTTTTATTTCTGGGTGAGTTTATTTTTTTTAATAACATCCTCCAACACAGTCAAGCAAACTGAGTTTGGTTCTAAGAGACTCTGATACATCAAATGAGAGCAAGAGTATAAATAAACCCAGTGGATGGGAAAGGGGTTCTTTGGTTTCAAACCAAAGGAAATGCATGTTGGCTGCAACATGCATTGCTTTTTGTCTTGTTTGATTCATGCCTCTCTTTCCTTGAAATTTCTCAAATTAAAGCAAAAATATGAAACAGCCACAGAGCCTGGATTTTATTATTTTCTTGTATTTGTCAACATGACATAGCCTCATAAATTCAGCTCAAAGGTGAAGATGATGTGTGAAGAAGAAACTATATTCAGATGGTGCTAAGTAGGGGGAAAAAAAACCTCTCTTTTATTGCTTTCATTTAATTAAGAACTTCACTGTATTTATTGGAATTTGAAAAGTAAAACACCAGTGTATTCTCTGTTTGTGTTACTTTATCCGAGAAAAAAATAAGAGTCTAGGGTCTTGGGGCACCTGGATGGCTCAGTTGGTTAAGTCGTCGGTTAAGTGTCTGACTCTTGATTTTGTCTCAGGTCATGGTCTCAGGGTCTGGAGATCAAGCCCCATGTCAGGCTCTGTGCTGAGCTTAGAGCCTGCTTGGGATTCTCTCTTTCCCTCTCCCTTTGCCCCTCCCCTCGACCCCCTATGTGTGTGTGTTCTCTCTCTTTCTCTCTCAAATAAATAAATAAATCTTAAAAAAAAAAAAAAAAAAAGAGTCCAGGGTCTGTGTTTAAAATATTACATTGTGTAACTTCTAAAAGCAAAATGCCTTAATTGCAAAGCTCTTTGAGGCATCTTCCCTAAACCTAACTGAACTGCATTTCTATCGTCTGCTGCTTCTTAAATATGACAAGCCCGAAGAGATACAGACGTGTCAGTCCACTAATGGCTTCAAGGTTTTATGACATCTGCCAGACCTGGCAGGGCTAAATACAAAAAACTCACTTGCTACTCTGAGAAATGTTGGGAACAGTTGACTGTTTTTCTAAAATATCCCATAAACAATACCTTTTCTTTCTCTTTTGATTGTGTGAGGGGCAGAAAGCAAGAACTCAAAGGAGCAAGAATACAAGCTCTTTTCTCTCCCTAGAAGAGACAAAGAAACAGCAAAGAGCTTAGCTTGAATTTGAAATGCCTAAGTATTTGTGCGTGAATGAACGGGAGCAGATGGTGGGGAGGTCTCCCAGGGAATGTGGGTTTGGATAGGGTGGAGGATGTGTGAGTAGCAGCTTAGAAAGCCAATGGCAAATTGGTGAGGCCATGCACACAGCGGGGGGTCTAGAGAAATGGTAATTGGGACAGAGACTGGTACTGTAGAAATACTGGAAAGAAATACTTTTACTTTTTCTTCAATTTGAAAAAGCTAATGAATTTAGCATGTAAAAACTGAAAAGAACAAATATCTTCAGAGTGAAAGCAGGCATTATTTACAGTCTTTTTAATCCTTCAGTTGTCTCAGAAGCTTTGTGACAAAACAAACGAGCTAGTGATCATTGAGTGCCTGCTGTGTATACAGGATCCATCATTTTAGGTCTTCATTGAGAGAGAGAGAGAGAGAGAGAGAGAATGTGTGTGTGTGTGTGTGTGTGTGTGTGTGTGTAGCTAGAACAGCATAAGGATGGACGGTATAGGAAAGTGAGAAGAAAGGGATACAACCCTTATTCTCTATTACCAAGAATCTTATTGTCTAGATAGGAACACAGGGGTCATACAGACATGAAGATGAATATTGCATCTGGAAAGACCAGGTCCATTAATGCATATTCATGATGTAACCTGATAAATTAACCTTCTTGCATCTTCCTTAGAAGAAAATAGAGCATTGATGTATTAATTAATTTATTAGCAAAGTGAATGTGGTTGAGTTACTGGAGATAAAGAATCAGATGATACTATGCGGCTGGAGGTGAGTTTTTCTCTTGGAGTAAATCCATACTCTCACTTTCTTCCTGGGGAAAGGCAGGAATTGAAGACCCAGCCAAGTGGACTTGAGATGGTGGTAGAGGGAATTACTCCCTCTCGTGGGATCCAAGAAGGCAGTTTTTCCTGAAAGTGAAGCCTGGAGAGACTTAGACTCTTTCATCCATGGAAGAGTATCCAGGCATTGCATGGGATACAGGATGTGTAGCAGACTCTAGGATGGGTCTACCCTTGTAAAGCAATTTTAATTTTTCTTTCAGTTATTGCTGAATCATCACTAAGTAAGACCTTATAAAAGTTTCAGCATTGTCTCAGTATAGTTCGGGAAATTAGGACAAAGCTTGTGTCCATTCTTAGGACAGAGTTATATAGGGAAGAAAGAACGATATCCCCTGTCTCAAAACTGGAATTGGGGTAGCAGTGGCCAGGAAAGATCATTTCTCCAGGGCCACCAGGAACAGAGGGGATGGCTGAAGCATAAGCAGTTGATAGAAGGGCCAAAGCCCAGGGACCAGAACTATTTGCCCCAGAGTAAACTGAAGTCAAGGCTTTAGGAAGTGCTCAGGAACAGCAGGTGTCTTTTTGATGGAGGCAGACTGATAGCATAATAATCTGGGTATAAAAAGCAAGTGTAACCTTACTTTGAATTCAAAGGAGGGTGAGTCCTGGGCTGTGAGGCTCAAAAGTCAACAACTCAAAGTAAGTACTCAGTGTCATAGACTGAATGCTGTGTCCCCCCAAAATTTATATGCTGAAACTCTACCCCTCAATGTGGTGGTATTAGGACGTACATTAGTAATTGGAATTAAATGAGGCTGTGAAAGTATGGCCCTTATAAATAGGACTGGTGCCCTCATGAGTCACAAGTGCACTGGCCTCTCTGCTGTCTGCTATGTGAGGGGATAAGGCTGTCTCTATACTTTAGAAGAGGGCTCTCACTGGAACTCAGTCATCCTGGCATCCTGATCTCAGACTTCCCCACCTTCAGAACTGTGAGAAATAATTTCCTGTTATTTTAAATCATTCGGTCTATGGTAGTTTGTTATAGCAACTGGAAGAGACTAAAACACTCAGAGAACGTAGAAGAAAGGAGTTGCCTGTGAGGGATGAGGATAGTAAGCTAAGGATCGTAGGAAATGTACGTTCAAAGTAGAATTCCAGGGACATACGGGACATGGAGAAGAAGAGCGTTCCAGTTTCCGGCTAGGGGAGGTGTGCAGGACTGGGCTGTGCTGATAACAAAGCCATATGATCTGCATGATTTTCAGGCTGTGCTGGGTACTTCCTGTATACTCTGACCCCGAGACCCTCACATTTTACAAGGTGTCACTTACGCAGGTCCAGAATCACTCACAGTGATCTGATCCTCCTTCGGTGCAGCGAATCAGCCATACTCTGCCATCATGGATCAGTGGTCACAGGTCACTGTGGAGAGAGACACAGTCCCATGACCTTATTTCCCTCATAGTGATTATTAGCTTGAGAGAGAAAACAGAAATCAAAGAATCAAAAAAAATTGTTTATGTGGTTCCCGCTCCACAATCTCTGTGGGTATCCTTCAAAACCTTTCCCCGTGTACTTTGGGAGTGGTCAGGAGGAGGTCTAAGTTGTGCGTATTAGTTTCCAAAAGCTGTCATGACAAATCACCATGGAGTGGGTGGCTTGAAACAACACAGCTGTTTCTCTCATAGTTCTGGGGCTGGAAATCCAAATCCGAGGTGTCAGCCTGGTTGTTTCCTTCTGGAGGCTCTTAAGGACAGTCTGTCCCATGCCTTCCCTTCAAGCCTCTGGTGGTTGCCAGCAACCCTCGGTGCTCCTTGGCTTGTAGATGCATCTCTCCAGTCTCAACTGCCATCATCACATGGCCTGTTTGTCTCTGTGTGTCTGTCTCTGAGCCTCTTCTTCTCTTTCTGCAAGGACACCAGCTGCGTTAAGGGTTCACCCTAGCATCACCTCGTCTTATATCTGTAACAATCCTATTTCCAAATAAGCTCTTGTTCTGAGGTCCCAAGGACAAGAAGTTGATGGAGGGATACTGGTCAACCTGCCCAGTGTGCAAGTGGGATGTTTCTTTCAGCAACTCCCTGGCAGTGATTTCTTTCCAGCCCTGCTCTGGGCTCTCTCCCGGGAAAAAATTTATTGCCAAGGCCACTGAAGCTCCATCCACTAAGCTGCCATTGCCCTGTGCGAACCCACACTGCCCAGGCATCCACTGAAAGCTGAGATGCCACCCCCTCCCACAGTGCCAACCCCCTTTCCCAACACCCTACACTCCCATGACAAAGCCTGTTGGGCTTCTCCCCAGGCTGGTGTCAAACTGAGGAGGTTTGAGGGGAAACTGCCCTTTGAGTTCCAACTCTGTTTCATTTGCAGCTCCCCTTTCTGGGACCCAAGTAGGAGTCCTTGGGATTAGAGGCACTAGGGCAAGCTGAGTAGCAGACTCAGCCCACCCTCCCAACAGAGGACATGATGTCTTCTCTTGCATGACATGATGCTCTCTTCCTCTAGAGTTGTTTACAGGAGACTACATGTACCCTCTCAGGGACACCTGGCATGGCTACACCATCGGTCCTCCCAGACATGCCCAGATGGGTCTAAGTCGTCACACGAACACACAAGACACAGGTGAAATAATGCTGTCACTGAGCAGGTACACGTGACCTGGTCATGGGAATGCAGAGATAAAGATGGGTGTGAGATGCTCAGCAAGGAGAATGCTTCCAAAGCAGAAGAAATGCAGTTTCAGTTCAAAAAGAGAAAAAGAGAACAAGTCAGGAAATGACAGATGCTGGCGAGGATGCGGAGAAAGGGGGACCCTCCTACACTGTTGGTGGGAATGCAAGCTGGTGCAACCACTCTGGAAAACAGCATGGAGGTTCCTCAAAATGTTGAAAATAGAACTACCCTATGACCCAGCAATTGCACTGCTGGGTATTTACCCTAAAGATACAAACGTAGTGATCCAAAGGGGCACGTGCACCCGAATGTTTATAGCAGCAATGTCTACAATAGCCAAACTATGGTAAGAACCTAGATGTCCATCAACAGACGAATGGATAAAGAAGATGTGGTATATATACACAATGGAATACTATGCAGCCATCAAAAGAAATGAAATCTTGCCTTTTGCGACGACATGGATGGAACTAGAGGGTATCATGCTTAGCGAAATAAGTCAATCGGAGAAAGACAACTATCATATGATCTCCCTGATATGAGGGAGAGGAGATGCAACATGGGGG